>NC_143192.1:15091666-15265833 GCF_051530095.1 Phoenix dactylifera
AACTTTTGTGCTGAACCAGTTAAACTGAATGGAGGTCTCGGTTACTCGAACAAAGATTAGGATTAATTTCTGAACTTGAACAAAATCCTAGCTCATTCATCTATACGTATATCATATCATATAATGTTGCACATTTCGAGCTTGTACCATGAGCCAAATCTAGTGGAAGCCAGCCCATGGATTCCATTCTATCCAATCATCATCATCATCATCATCATCCATCAAATGGTAGTGGAAAAGTGGGCCCAGTTTTGTACTTTCAAAAAGGTGGGGCCCTTCATCCCGGGCTATATAGAGATGGCTCTCTCTCCGGCCATCAAACATTTCAGAGAACGGCCAAGAGCACAAGAATGGGGTCTCAGTCCAACAGGCTTCTTTGTTGCCTATCTCTTGCAATGCTGCTGATCTCAGTGAGCTCTGCCAAATTCAGTGACCTCTTCCAACCATATTGGGGAGCAGACAACATAGTAGCACTCGGAGAGCCACTGAAGCTCGCCCTAGATAGTACTTCAGGTTATTCCAGTAGCCCACAATGGATGATGCATGCCTTTGCTTTCCTTCTTTTCCTTCTTTTCTTTTTGATTGATATATATATATATATATATATATATATATATATATATATATATATATATATATATATATATATATATATATATATATATATATATATATATATATATATTTCTCCTAAGCATTGTTTTGAGTCTTTTCCCATCCATTTATCTTGGCTTAGGATGTGGGTTTGGATCCAAAAAGAAGTACCTGTTTGGCCAAGCCAGCATGCAGATAAAACTTGTGGAAGGTGATTCAGCTGGCACTGTGACAGCCTTCTACGTGAGCACCTCTCTCTCTCTCTCTCTCTCTCTCTCTCTCTGTGTGTGTGTGTGTGTGTGTGTGTGTGTGTGTGTGCAGTGTAAAATCCAGACTCGTTTCACAAGCTACATTTACCCAATTCACAGTACTTCAGGTCTTTTTTTTTTTTAAAGTGTTCACGTCACTCCTTTTGATCACACTATCTCAGCAGTGCATCTTTGAGGCAGTTAATAATGGATCTTCAAACAGAGCCTATATTTATCATCAACGGCGCAAGTTTATCATGGGACTACGACTAATAGTTTAGATATCTGAGCCTTTGTGTTTCTAACTAAGGGCATATATATATATATATATATATATATATATATATATATATATATGCATTCACATGCTAAAGTTTGAAAGCGTGTGTTCTTTGGATGAATCAATCTCCTAACCACCAAGCATGAGAACTGATGGGCCGGGGTAAGGTCGAGCAGAGAAGGCCAGCAGCAAGTTGAAGAGGAAACAGTAGAAAAATATGATAAAGGGAATGCAAATTAAGGTAACCTATCCTAGAAGCGTAACCATGGCTTATTTTGAGTTGAGGTTCTGTGATACCGGGTAACAAAGTAACTAAGTAGGAATAATATTGGGCAACAATGATACCGGAATAATACCAGGAGGAAAAAGTAAATACAAGAAAAGAGAAAAAAGATTCTAATAGGATACAGATATCACCACCGAAAGAAAATAAGCTCACCACTCGAGCAAGAACACCAAAGAGATATACACACCACCCAAAGAAATCTCACAAGGATACAAAGCAAGAACTTGTCACCTATCAGAATCCACCAAAAGATAAAAGTTTAAGAAGAAGCTCTGCTTCATGAGCAAATAACTCAATTTGATAATCCACTCAAGTCTGAAAATTCCATTAGCATGAAAGGATTTAAATAGCAAAAGTTGGAACAACCCTCCAAGTATGGGTAATTAAAGCTAACTACTTCTCAACAACTACTAAATAAAATTAGTGCACCTAATTCTCGAAAAGCTTGAACAATTCAAAATTTAAAGTTAATTCTAATTACAAATCTTCACATGTTTGAATAGGACCAAGTATGTACTAGGCATGCAAGCCTCATAGATCACCTCTGGTTCATTCATGTAATGACCAAAGAATCTAGTTATTTAGCACAACAGACAACCAAATTTAAGTGGATTCATCAGGGTAGAATATCTACTCTAAGACCTAATATTGATTTGTGGATAATTTATATGAAGAGAATTGCTATGGTAACCCAGAAAAATCACCCGAAAAGTCACTCAGGTGCCTTGTACCAATCGCTTGATGATTAGGAATGTCAAGATATGAAGAAATTACATCTCTAGCAACTTTACAATATAAACGACTACCGACTTACAGATGTCCTCCGACGGCCCCAACCACAACGAGCTAGACTTCGAGTTCCTTGGCAACCTCTCCGGCGAGCCCTACCTCGTGCAGACCAATGTCTACGTCGACGGTTCGGGAAATCGCGAGCAGCGTCACAGTCTCTGGTTCGATCCGACCATCGACTTCCACACCTACTCCATCCTGTGGAACCATCACCACATCAGGTAACCAAGCATGCAACCAAACCACATCCAGGAATCCCTATACATCCTCTCGTATTCATATAATAACTTTTGAGGCTCTAGTTGCACCAGTTAATGGTGGTTCCACTCCGGTTACGTCCAAGAATGTCCTAATCTTTGCATTCTGCCACAGGTTTGTGGTAGATGGGATACCCATACGGGTGTTCGCCAACAAAGAAGCTAATGGGATCCCCTATCCAAGGGACCAAGCAATGGGAGTCTACGGCTCGGTGTGGAACGCCGACGACTGGGCGACGCAGGGGGGAAGGGTGAAGACCAACTGGAGCCACGCGCCCTTCGTTTCGGCATTCCGGGCCTTCGAGATCGACGCGTGCGAGCTCCCGGCGGAGGCAGCCGGGGCGGAGCGGTGCGAGGGGGGAGGGGCGTTCTGGTGGGATGCTGCCGGGATGAGCGGGCTCAGCCCGCACCAGCAGCGGCAGCTCAGGTGGGTGAGGAAGAGGCACTTGGTGTATGACTACTGTAAGGATACCGCAAGGTCCAGCGAGATGCCTGGAGAATGCTTGAACTGATCATGTGTTTCTGAGTAAATAAATTTGGATCGCTCATTGCTCTATTGCACAATGGGAAGCCTGGCTATATATGTGATGGAAATTGCTTTGATTGGGAAAGCATGGGTTAAAACAAACTGGATTGCATGGATTGTTATGGTTCTGGATTTGGGAAAGCTTATATATACTAACGGCTAGTATCAACTTCAAACATAAGTGGTTCCAGATATATAATCTTATTTTGGTCTGTTATATTGGTACTTCTGTGAAAACCATACAGTGCATAAAATTTGGTCTATAAGCAGTTTAGATAGTAGCATAGTTTAGATTATAAATGTCGGACCCAATCGTTGGTAAGAACTGATTGGATCGACTTTAAATTCGATTGACAGAATTCTGGATTTGTAATAAGCCCAATGATTTGTTCTTGAAACCTTGCATTCTAATCATGAATGTCAAAATCAATCTGGTTAATTAATTGGCATTGTGTCTAGAAACCTCAGGCCATTAGCAACTTCTGGATAGAAGCTAACCAGGATGTAAGTTGTTTCTTGCTCATTTTAGCCGAATGGTAGTGCTTCGCATCTTGCTCCCATGGGAGCAGTTTCTAGTTTGAAAGTCAGTATATGAGGTTCCAGGGTTTCCAATGTGGTGATTTGGCAGGTCCCATCCAGGTTTGGGAGAGTTTAGAGTGATTCAAAGCTTGGTTAGCTAGGGATAATTTAGTACTTCCAAGTGGTTCATGTGCAGTTAAATTAGTCCTTGTGAATGGGGACTAGCCTACATGTTGAATTGCCATGGTACCAGAAAACCTAAATATCTTACTTTGAATTGGATCCACAAGTTAGACCCACATGAAACCATGAGACTTTATATTGCACACCAATTTAATTGGTGCAATTTGCAATTGGTAGCCTGTCCCTCCCTATTTATCCTGACTTTAAAAATGGCCGGCATACGCCTCCCACCTAAGTCCCTCAACTTCTCTTTTTAGTCGACATAACCAGGCTTCTTGCACCTGTTCTCAAACGAGGCAAAGAAGAAAAAGGAATCCAATGTGAGCCTTCCACTACAAAGCCATGGTTTTTGTACCAAGATATTTTCGAACTATATCCTTGGGGAAAATATATCCTGCACCACATGCAGCCATGCACCACACTAATCATACTAAATCACCAATTTGCATTTCTATAGGCCAGTCACCAAGGTGAGCGCATGATGAATAGAATCTACAGGATTATGTCTTGATGAATAGTATGGTGCACAGCCATATATATGGTGCATGCAGTCCTTGGCCTAAAGGAGGTAGATGCAGTCCTGAACCTCTTCTCCCACTTTGGTGGGTTGTAGGGTGAGCCATTTAAAAGGGCCAGTGACTGCAGAGGAGAGAGATTGTTCTACCCTAATTTATTGTCTTGTGTCGAGACCCATATTCAATCATGTCAAACATAAGAGGATGGAGTGTTCCATATAGGGCGACATAATTTCTTTTGAATATTTCCATGAACCAATTAGTAAGGGGTAGAAACAATGCTTCATACATCACGAGAGAAGATGTAGATATTAAGATATTATTGCATCCATGATTTTTTTCGTCTCCCAAATATGTGGCATGATTTGAAAATAAAAATGCTAGAAGTCCAATGACGTTAAGAATCTAGCTATGTATGACCAACTGCAGAGCCCATTTGATAGGTAATTACACAAGAAACATATTGCATAAATAGATAGACAATATTTTTTCTTAGGGTTCGTTTGGTTGGGATATGTTAGTTTCCAAGATAATCTAATAATTTCTGGAAATCATTTATCTGAAAAAATGATTATAGAGAAAAATAAATTTTACCACATTTGGTTGATGGAAAAATTATTTTGAAAAATAGCATCAGAAAAATATTACTATATTTGGTTGGGGATAATCTTATATGAGAATATTACTAAATTTTTAACAATATTTTTGAATAAAAAATTCAAGTAATAATATTTTTTTCATAGTCCATTGTTGACCATTTATGTAAACATTGTCAATATTGATTATTTCAAATATTGAAATATACTTACATAAGTTATACAGAGAGTTACATAAACAATGCTTAATTCAACTTTATTTTAATAAATTATACATATATTAGAAAACATATTTCTTATTATAAATAAAATTTAGCATATTTTTTAAAAAATAAATATATTAACTATTAATAATTCCAATGTTAGATTTATTGATAATTAATAAATATTTGTCAATTATTTCTTAATAATTAATATCTATTGATAAATACATTAATATATTATATATACTATTATTTATAAATATTATTAATCAATATATTTATAAGATCATAATATAATATTAAGATAATTAATGTTAATTATATAATATAATTAATAATATTAATATAATATAAATGAAGGTATTTTTGTCAAGAAATAATAGTTTCGAATTATCTTCACTCGGTAATCTAGCATACGAAAACAAATACCATCCCATGGTGGTATTTATAGTACCTTCTCTCTCAATAAAATAGATATAGAACCTACTATTTATTTTACCGTCTCTCATATTCATTTTTCGTACCAAACATGACAATTTCACATGGGATTAGTTTTTCATGCTAGATTACCCCCAACTAAATGGGCCCTGAAAGAAATGGTAGACAATTGTTTGAGTCTTTATGCTCCACTTGAAATCCGAGCACTCTCTAACCCAACAGCTTCATAAGAAATACCCAACTAAATTCTAGATATAGAATAATATTCTTATTAACCTATATTTATAAGAAATATCCAAGATGTTTTGCTGGAATAGTGTTACAAAATTACCAAAACACCCAAATGCAAATCCATTGTATTCTTTGTGAAGGATATGTAACCCATCTACGTAAGAGCGAAAGAGGAAAATTGAATAACTAAATAGCAAATGAGGAAGGTGTAAAATGCTACTAAAATAAAATTCCTCTATTTTGAATTTAAGTCAACATTTTTTAAACTTGGTTTGAAAAGAGGCAAGTAGTTACTAATTAATGCTTAAAAACAACCAGGATATTTTAGTTGTCATATCAAAGTTCCATGAATCCAGCAACTGCGGGTACATCCACCTATCTTACATCTGTAGCGAAGTTTAAGCTAAGAACGTGGGGCTTATGGATGAGAATGGCATCTTAGATGATGACAAAGAAGAGAGAGATGGACTTGGAGATGAGGCATGTTTGATGAGAGGGTTAGCGCTTGTGAAGGGGTCAAAGTGGTGAGAGTAGGGGTTTGGGAGGGTGGTGGCATTCTTGAAGCTTGGAGGAAGGTCGATCTAGGGGAGGAGGAGGTGGACAAGTTGATAGATGAGTACAAAGAGAAGAAGACATTGGCAGAGCCAATGATGAAAATAGAATGGATGTCAAAGTAGCTAAAGAGGATGATAATATCGACAAAAGAGCATTGTGGCCATGACCGAGGTAGGGGAAGATGAAGATATGGAGGTTGTGGTGAGTTTTGCAAGATATATCATCTACACTAATGCACATGTATACAGATAGATATGTATGTACCATCTACACAGACACAAACCTTTTAATAAATAGCACACACAATATAAAGTGATACACACTTTTCTTTTCATGGGTTTATTTTTTTTCTCACCCACCCTCTACCGACCAAGCAACTAATACAAAGCACCCATGGCCTTGTTTCTTAATGGTACACCTTTAACTAATCCACCTTCCCATAGGCAAAGGTGGCAAGTGAGGACGGAGAGGAGAGCAAATGTTGTGGCCGGTAAAGAGAGAAATGATATTTGCAAGGGAATGGATGTGGATATGGCCTAAGAAAGTGAAGAAAAAGATGTGGAGGTGGTGCTAAGACTTGTTAAACATCGCTTAAGTTTTTCTTAGACTCATTTAGGCAAGGTGTGGATGTTTAGAACTTTTTTTTTATGGGATTTTCTCCACAATTCACTTTACAAAGGTCAACTATGGAGCATTAGTCTCTTTCTCCCGACATTCTACTTTCCTTAGATTTTAGGTTGATTCTTTTGCTGCTACCATAGATGAGGATTTTTGGGACTTCTCCTTAATGATGCATCATCCTTAATCTTAGAGGAGGAACTACACCTGGATTTTGGAGGAGTTATCAGTTTAGTTTTCAACATTTGGTACTACTTGGGAATCAAACTAGGCATTATAACATCAACAATAAAAGGTAGTATCCATGCATAGTAGTTGTGTTTCAAAGATACATCTATAACTATGTCTACATCCTATACTAGTGAAGTATGCAATGGTAGACTAGAAAGTAAACATAATTGTGTACGAAGAAAATGTATATATGTCTCAGGTAAAGAGTAAGTGTGCACTGAGTATTGGACTTAGTGTAACTAAAATATAAGCATGTATCAAGTTAGGTATTATTGTTGTTGGCTAGTGAATAAATATGCATCAAAGTTCCACAATTAGTCTAAAACAAATATTTTATGTATTATATAATTACAAATAGTATGAGTGTGACAAATATTATGAGTGTATTAAATTGGATAATGCATGCATTGTCCAATAACAAGGCCACCAGCATTTCTATAGCTTGCTTGGCAGGTGGAGGAGAGTGAAATAAAAATATAACCCCAAAAAAGATGTGCATATTCCTATATGTTATATGTATATTGCCTATTGAAAGGCGTGTATTAGTGGTGGTATATGCATATCAATCTGTATGTGTTTTATGTAGGATATATTTCCTCTATGTGTATATCAATGTAGACAATATGTCCTCCAAAATTCACTACCTCCTCCTACCCACCCCTTCTCCCTGTCCTCACTTGCCACTCCATCCACATCTTCCTCTTCCCCTCTATCAAGGTCAACCTTCTCCCATGTTGTGAGAATACCACCTCCCTCCTCCCACCCGCACTCCCATCATTTTGGGCCCTTTAAGAATGTTGTCGCCCTCCCCTACGACCCTGTCATCGGCTTAACCTCATCTTCAACCGCCCCACCCCCACCACCCACCCCCCCCCTCTTCTCCATCACCACCAGAACCATCCTCACCCAAAAACCCTACCTCAACTTTGCCCATGATGCATCGCTCCTTTCTCTAACAGCCTTCATTTCTCTGAGGGCTTTGTACACTTAGTCAAGTTGACTCTGATTTTTGTCATCATCTATATTTTGGTTGTCATATAGAATGAATGAGTTGTTGGACATATGGAGGCATGATTTGATCCGGTAGAAGCTAAATGTGAATGGAATTACAAAATGAGGCAATGTAACATTTTCCTACAAAATTGATTTAGAATAGATTATTTTGCAAAATTCACTTTAACCGAAGCCATTATTTACATAGTCAAAGCAAACTAATAATAAGGTAATATTATTTTTTAATAAATACATTTTTATTTTTATAACTTTATGTTGGGGGGAATAAAGTTTCCCCCCAAATGACATAAATGCCCCTAAGAAGCCGTACAACCTCCGACCCCGGACAGCCGAAGTCAGCGTCCGACCTCGGAATGCTCGGCCACAAGACGACCGACCCCGAAACCTCCGACCTAAGAGAAACCCCAATGTCCGAGGACCGTACTCTAACACCCCTCCGGCATTTATTGCGCATGGCCGCTGTAATCTTCCGGCACACTCAACAATAAATGCGGATCTCCGGCTTACTCCACCATTAATGCGGATCTCCGGCTTACTCCATAATAAATGCGGATCTCCGACTTACTCCACAATAAATGCGCATGGCTCCTGACATCTACGGATCCCCAGCTCTCCACGGCAAATCGACCCAGCAGGGTCTAGTCGACTATGATCAGTCTGATCTCGGCCATACCGCCGACATCAGTGCAATGATTCGCCTGACCGAGCGCCGACCTGAACAACATGCCAAGCCGTACTACGGCCTCGCCCTGTTACATCACAGGTAAACCGACCCCCGCATATAAAAGGGAGCCTTGACCTCTCAAGAGGGGATTGGAACATTCATACACCCAAAAATCACTGTTTATCTCCTTCTCCCTACCATTTGCCCCCTCCCTGACTTGAGCGTCGGAGGGCCGGCGCCGGAGAACCCGGCCACCGGTTCGTGTGCAGGCACCCGGACGGAGGACGCCGCCAGCCAACGGATCGCCGCCCCGCTGCGAGGACCTGCTGCTCCTTCTCTCCGACCGCCCCGGACGGAGGACGCCGCCAGCCAACGGATCGCCGCCCCGCCGTGAGAAACCGCCGCTCCCTCTCCTCGACCGAAGATTGCCTCCGGGTCCAATTTCCAGCAACAGTTGGCGCTAGAGGAAGGGACCGAGTAGCAGTCATGAAGTTGAGAAGTAAGGGAGCCTCTAACGCCTCCCGGCGTCCCCCGCAAAGTCCTGGACACTCTGTCCAGAATTCTCCAACTCCGGCGGACCCAGTTCCTCAGGTCCAGCCGGAACAGTTCGACGCCTTGGTACAGCAAGTCCAGGTCCTGGCCGCCGCCGTCCAAGGCCTACGGCGCGAGGAGGCTTTACCCACGCTTCCACCGCAGGCCCAGGTCCTGCCGGAGTGTCTCCCCAACGGCCCGGTTCTCCCAAGCCAAAATTTGCATGGCTCCTCCAGAGCCAACAACGGAGAACGAGCTTCTCCCCGGAGAGAGTTACCGGGAGAAGGTTTCGACCGGAGACCCCAACTTTCTGAGGCGGAGTCAGCCCCGGATCACCGTGAGCTGGCGCAAACCACAGCGACAATCCCACGGGTGGGGGAGCTCGACCGAAAAGTCGAGCATCTGGAGCGCCAGATTGCGGCACTCCACAGCAAGAAGGCAAGACAGGAAGGGGACTTTGAGTTCACTACCAAGTCCCCCTTCTCCCGCCAGATCGAGGACGAGCCAGTTCCCGCGAGGTTCAAAATGCCTCAAGTGGAGCCCTACAGCGGAATCACCGACCCCCTCGACCACTTGGAGAGTTATCGGGCCCTCATGGCCCTACAAGGGTCCTCGGAGGCCATACTCTGCAAGGCCTTCCCAGCAACCCTCCGAGGGACCGCTCGGCTTTGGTTCTCTGGTCTGAAGCCGAACACGGTGTCCTCTTTTGAGCAGCTCGGCAGGCAGTTCGCCACCAACTTTGCTGCCAGCCGGCGCCAGCGACGGACATCAGACTCCCTCCTGGACATCAAGCAGAAGGAGGGGGAGTCCCTCAAAGAGTACTTGGACCGCTTTACCGCCGCCACATGGGAGGTTCGCGAGCTAGACCAGTCGATAGCCATGTCGGCTCTGAAGACTGGGGTCCGCTCCTACCGATTCCTCTTCTCCATCGAGAAGAGCTTCCCGGCCGACTTCACCGAAATGCTGGCCCGAGCCCGGAAGTACGCCAAGGCCGAGGAGGCAGTCGCCTCCAGGCGGGGGGCAATCGAGCCCACCTCGAAGAAGCGGAAGAAGCGCCGCGAGGAGCGCGGCCGACAAAGGAGCCGGTCTCCCCGCCGAGAGAAGAATCTCCCCAGACTGAGGAGCCCGCCCCGTCAGCAAGGGCGACCTCAGCAGAGGACACCTCCTCGTCCGAGGTCTCCACCACGGCCCCGGACGTACCAGGCGAGGTACGAGAACTATACACCCGTCAATGCTCCTCGGGCCGAGATCCTGATGGAAATTGAGGGTCGGGACTTCTTCCGACCCCCGCCTCCTATGCGAGACACGGGATTTCCCCGGAATTCCAGGAAGTACTGCCGCTTCCACCGAGATCGCAGGCACGACACGGAGGACTGCTTCCAACTCCGGGACGAGATAGAAGCGCTCATCAGACGGGGAGTACTCAACCGGTTCGTGAGGAACCGACATGAGGAAAGGAGGCCGGCGGAGAATGTCGCACCAACCAAAAATCCTGGCGGCAACAGGCCTATCGCCGGCACCATCAACATGATTGGGCGGACCTCGGCAGGAACAGCCGCCCAGGGAGCACCCCCGAAGCGCCCACGCACTGATGAAGTCATCTCGTTCTCGGACGAGGACTTAGAAGGGGTTGAGACCCCTCACAATGACGCTGTGGTCATCTCAATGATTGTAAATAGGTTTGATGTAAAGCGTGTCCTAGTTGACAATGGAAGCTCAGCCAACATTTTGTACTACCATGCCTACCAAAAATGGGGTTGACAGAAGGACACCTCCGGAGAATCAATGCCCCGCTGGTTGGGTTTACCGGAGATGCGGTCCTGGTTGAAGGTGAGGCTAGTTTCCTTGTCACAGTTGGCCTCGCCCCCCGGGAGAGCACTGTGAGGATGGACTTCCTGGTGGTCCGTCTGCCCTCGGTCTACAACGCCATCCTTGGGCGCCCAGGGTTAAACGCCCTTCGAGCCGTGGTTTCAACTCGCCATTTGCTCATGCGGTTCCCCACCGGCCAAGGAGTGGGCGAGGTCCGCGGAGACCAACTGGTCGCCAAGCAATGCTACATGGCGGCCCACACAGTAAAGCAACCAGCCGAGGCGCCAGACCGCCCGATGGGCCCTTCACTGCCCATAGAAACCCTCGATGCGAGGGACACCCTCTGGAAGAAGCAAGTAGAGCGCGGTGAGCTCCTTATTCAAATCCCACTACAAGAAAATTTTCCCGAGCTAACCGTGCAGGTTGGCTCCGGCCTCGGCGCCCATGAGAGGAATCGCCTCGTCAGCTTCCTGCGGGACAACGCTGACGTCTTCGCCTGGTCGCCCGCGGACGTGCCAGGAATTGACCCCGAGGTCATGGTCCACCGACTCCAGGTGAGGCCAACCAGCAGGCCTGTAAAGCAGAAGAAAAGAGGCTCCGCCCCTGAGCGACAACGAGCTGCGGCCGAGGAGGTGGACAAACTCCTCGGAACCGGCTTCATCCGGGAGGTCTCCTACCCGGATTGGCTCGCCAACATAGTCCTCGTAAAGAAGGCCAACGGAAAATGGCGTATGTGCGTGGACTACACCGACCTGAACAAGGCCTGCCCAAAAGACAGCTTCCCTCTCCCGAGCATCGACCAGCTCGTCGACTCCACTTCAGGACACCAACTGCTAACTTTTATGGACGCCTTTTCAGGATACAATCAAATCCGAATGGCGCCGGAAAACGAGGAGAAAACGGCCTTCATCACCGACAAGGGCACCTACTGCTACAAGGTGATGCCCTTTGGCCTGAAAAACGCTGGGGCCACCTATCAGAGACTGGTCAGCCAAATCTTTAAAGACCAGATCGGCCGGAACATGGAAGTCTATGTGGACGACATGCTGGTAAAGAGCCAAGCGGCGGAACACCACGTAGCCGATCTCAACGAGACATTCGCCAAGCTCAGAAAATACCAAATGAAACTCAATCCGGCGAAGTGCGCGTTCGGGGTCACCTCGGGCAAGTTCCTGGATTTCATAGTGACCCAACGCGGAATTGAAGCCAACCCGGAGAAAATCCGGGCACTGCAAGAGATGTCGCCTCCAAAGACAGTTAAGGAGGTGCAGCGGCTCGCGGGGCGGGTAGCCGCCCTGGGAAGGTTCGTTTCTCGGTCAGCCGAGCGTTGCCTCCCCTTCTTCAAGAGCCTCAAACGGCCGAAAGACTTCCGGTGGACAGAAGAATGCCAGCAAGCCTTTGAAGAGCTTCGGAGCCTTCTGGCCTCTCCCCCGCTGCTCACCAAGCCCCAGAAGGGCGAAATTCTTTACTTATATCTGGCCGCCTCCCCAGCTGCAGTAAGCTCGGTCCTCGTCCGGGAAGAAGACAAGCTCCAAAAGCCGGTCTATTACACCAGCCGGGTTCTCAGGGATGCTGAGACCCAATATTCTAAACTTGAGAAGACCATCTTCGCTCTGATCATCTCGGCTCGGAGACTCAGGCCTTACTTCCAAGCCCACACGATAGCTATATTAACCGACCAGCCTATGAAGCAGATATTGCAGAGGTCGGATCGTGCGGGGAGGATCGCCAAATGGGCGGTCGAGCTCGGGGAATTCGACCTAGAATATCGGCCCAAGCCGGCTATCAAAGCTCAGATACTCGCCGACTTCATCGTGGAGTGCACCCTTCCGGACGACCCCGAGCCGCCATCTGAGCCCGTGGAGGAGACCCCGAACCAGCCATGGGTCCTGCACTCGGATGGGTCTTCGACCCCGGGGGGCAGCGGGGCCGGACTTATCCTCACCAGTTCAGATGGAGTGGTGGCCGAGCAAGCTCTGCGCCTCGAATTCCCGGCCTCGAACAATGAGGCCGAGTATGAGGCTCTCATCGCCGGGCTCAAGCTGGCGAAAGAACTAAAAGTGGGAGACCTGACGGCCTTCAGCGACTCCCAGCTGGTGGTGAACCAGGTCCAAGGAGATTTTGAAGCTAAAGAGCCATCCATGCAAAAGTATCTCCAAAAGGTGCGGGAACTCATATCTGCCCTGAACTCTTTCAATATTCAGTACATTCCCAGAGCGGAAAACCTCAGGGCAGACCAGCTGTCCAAGCTGGCAACCTCCCGCATGAGCGAGCTTCCTAAGGGAACCGCGCTCGAGTATCTTCAGACCCCCAGCACGGAGGAACCCGAGCCTACCATGTGCGTCGACTCCGAGCCAAGCTGGATCGATGGGCTCGTCTGCTACCTTCAGGACGGAACCCTACCTCATGACGAGACGGAGGCTCGCCGAATCAAGCGCCAGGCTCCCCGGTATGTCTTATACGAGAACAGGCTCTATCGACGATCATTTACTTCTCCCCTTCTCAGATGCCTCCGCCCCTCCGAGGCGGACTATGCTCTCCGGGAGGTCCATGAAGGGATCTGCGGAAATCACCTGGGGGGTCGAGCCTTGGCCCATAAGATCCTGCGGCAGGGATACTACTGGCCCACACTCCAGAAGGACGCAACAGATTTCGTCCGCAAGTGCGATCGGTGCCAACGAAACGCCAATATCCAGCGCCGACCTTCAGCTCTGCTGACCTCCATCATCGCCCCCTGGCCGTTTGCCCAATGGGGGATCGACATCCTGGGGCCCTTTCCCCTGGCCACCGGACAGAGAAAGTTCCTGGTCGTCTCCATCGACTACTTCACCAAATGGGTCGAGGCCGAACTTGTTGCCCGGATCACCGAGCAAAAGATGCGGGACTTCGTGTGGAAGTCTATAATCTGCCGATTCGGACTACCCCGTATCCTTATATCTGACAATGGTCGACAATTTGACAATGTTCATTTCAGGGAGTTTTGCTCTGAGCTCGGCATTGATCATCGCTTCACCTCGGTTGCCCATCCCCAGACAAACGGGGAAACTGAGGTAACTAACCGAACTATTTTGCAGGGACTCAAAGCTAGGCTTGATCGGTCCAAAGGACAGTGGGTCGAGGACTTGTACAATGTCCTTTGGGCGTACCGGACCACGTTCCGACTGCCCACGGGAGAGACCCCCTTCAACCTAGCATACGGCACTGAGGCCGTCATCCCATTGGAGATCGGCTTGCCTTCTCCGAGGGTGGAGCATTACGACCCCGATACCAATTCCTCCCAGCTCAGGAGCAATTTGGACCTCGTCGAAGAGACAAGAGAGGTCGCCCGGGTGCGCATGGCGAGATATCAACAGCGAACGGCCCAATACTACAACTCCAGAGTTAAGCCCAAGCTCTTCAAAGTAGGGGACCTCGTCCTCAGAAAAGCCGAGGCTTCTCAACCAACCGAGCGAGGAAAGCTCGCCCCAAACTGGGAAGGACCGTATCAAATCGCCCGGGTACAACGGCCAGGGGCGTACAAATTGAAGTCCCTGGAAGGGACTCTGATCCCACGAAGCTGGAACTCCGAAAACTTACGAATGTACTACCAGTGAAACCCCAAGGGGTTCAAGATAATCAGGATAATGGACTCAGCTCCTTTTTCTGCAAATATTTCTCTCATTTTGATGACTGTAATCCTCTTCTAATATTGGGTCGTCTGTGATCCTCAGATTTCCCGGCCAAAATCGGGATGCCTCGAGGCTCGACCGTAGAGTCCCAAACTCCCTCGACCTCGGGAAGAATCGCAGGACGGTGAAACGTCGACTGGTGCAAGATTCCTCGACTAAGGTCGAGATGCCCCGAGTGTCGACAGTGCGTGCCCAGACCCCTCGACACTTCGGGAAGACGGGGTAGTACCTTCGCAGTCCCCCGTGGCGCTCAACACCAACAATGGGGTAGTACCTTCGCGGCCCCCCGTAGCGCCTCCTCGACTAAGGTCGGGATGCCCCGAGGGTCGACCGTAGAGAACCAGACTCCCTCGACCTCGGGAAGGCGCCGTGAGGGGTGAAAAGGGTGGCTCCACCCGGGGCGCCACAAAGTGGACCCCCGGGAGCGGTCGACGATCCCCGATCCCCGAAGCGAGCGATCCCTCAACTAAGGTCGGGATGCCCCGAGGGTCGACCGTAGAGAACCAGACTCCCTCGACCTCGGGAAGCGTCGCCGGTCGGTAGAGCGTGCCCAGACCAGCCGACCTGACGAACGATCCCTCGACTAAGGTCGGGATGCCCCGAGGGTCGACCGTAGAGAACCAGACTCCCTCGACCTCGGGAAGGCGCCGTGAGGGGTGGAAAGGGTGGCTCCACCCGGGGCGCCACAAAGTGGACCCCCGGGAGCGGTCGACGATCCCCGATCCCCGAAGCGAGCGATCCCTCGACTAAGGTCGGGATGCCCCGAGGGTCGACCGTAGAGAACCAGACTCCCTCGACCTCGGGAAGCGTCGCCGGTCGGTAAAGCGTGCCCAGACCAGCCGACCTGACGAACGATCCCTCGACTAAGGTCGGGATGCCCCGAGGGTCGACCGTAGAGAACCAGAATCCCTCGACCTCGGGAAGGCGCCGTGAGGGGTGGAAAGGGTGGCTCCACCCGGGGCGCCACAAAGTGGACCCCCGGGAGCGGTCGACGATCCCCGATCCCCGAAGCGAGCGATCCCTCGACTAAGGTCGGGATGCCCCAAGGGTCGACCGTAGAGAACCAGACTCCCTCGACCTCGGGAAGCGTCGCCGGTCGGTAAAGCGTGCCCAGACCAGCCGACCTGACGAACGATCCCTCGACTAAGGTCGGGATGCCCCGAGGGTCGACCGTAGAGAACCAGACTCCCTCGACCTCGGGAAGGCGCCGTGAGGGGTGGAAAGGGTGGCTCCACCCGGGGCGCCACAAAGTGGACCCCCGGGAGCGGTCGACGATCCCCGAAGCGAGCGATCCCTCGACTAAGGTCGGGATGCCCCGAGGGTCGACCGTAGAGAACTAGACTCCCTCGACCTCGAGAAGCGTCGCCGGTCGGTAAAGCGTGCCCAGACCAGCCGACCTGACGAACGATCCCTCGACTAAGGTCGGGATGCCCCGAGGGTCGACCGTAGAGAACCAGACTCCCTCGACCTCGGGAAGGCGCCGTGAGGGGTGGAAAGGGTGGCTCCACCCGGGGCGCCACAAAGTGGACCCCCGGGAGCGGTCGACGATCCCCGATCCCCGAAGCGAACGATCCCTCGACTAAGGTCGGGATGCCCCGAGGGTCGACCGTAGAGAACCAGACTCCCTCGACCTCGGGAAGCGTCGCCGGTCGGTAGAGCGTGCCCAGACCAGCCGACCTGAAGAACGATCCCTCGACTAAGGTCGGGATGCCCCGAGGGTCGACCGTAGAGAACCAGACTCCCTCGACCTCGGGAGGTATCACAGGTCAGCAAAGCGTCCACGAACCCGCCGACCTGACATGAGATCCCTCGACCAAGGTTGAGGCGCTCCGAGGTCCGACCATAGGGTCTTAAGCCCCCTCGATCTCAAAAAGGGCTACAAATCAACAGAACCTCCCCAGATCCTCTCAACTCCGGCAGGAGTCGCCGGGTCCATGGGAAGCCCGAGCCCCTTTTACAAGTCAAAAATGACTCCGGAGGTCGACGAGGAAGGGAAGCGACTTACTCCACCATGCGAAGCATGACCCCGAGAATGCAAGAGGTACATCCAACTAGACGCCCTCCTTGTCAAATTTTATCTACATATTGCCGAGCGGGATCTCGTCCAATGTTGGAGTCTTATTTTGCCCCAAAGCCGGGCTTCTTCGCTGGGTCGGCTTAAGACCGACCTCCCAACTTCATTATGCCTGCTCTGTTCGTCAAGTCTCCGCAATCCGTACTAAGGCTTCATAAAGTAGGGCCCAACTCGGCTCTTCTAAGTAAACTCCGACGTCCAGCTGAGAAAGTGGTCCCGGCCACGAATGTACCAGCCAAGCACAGGTACCAAGGCAATCTTTGGGAATCCCAGCCTTGTTCACCGAAATCTCGGCAGGGTCCGAGAACGATAACTACGAAAATCTTCGGCAATAACTTGTTTATTAGCCCGCGCTCCCTATGAAAGGTTTGAAGTTAAGTTCGGAAACCCGACTAAACTCCCCGAATAGCGGCACGCGCAGACCTAGTTCGGTCTTACTTGAAGGGCTAAGGCCCGACCTCGATGCCTTGGGATTTCCCTGAAGGCCAAACGTGGCAACTCCCACGACTCTAAGATCCGAGTTATAGGACTTAGAGAAATTTTCTAAAAACCTAAGCTCGGAGCTCCCTTTGGTCGAGACGACTGGAATCCGAGAAGGCTAAGATATAGCCAGGGAAAAGGGCAGCTTCGTTAAGCAGCCCAAAGATTAAAATACGAAGTTAGAGGTCGTCGAGGCGGTTAGCTAAGGTTCTAGCCTCATCCACGACAACAGAGGGAAAGATGAACACAGAATGACAAAAACATTTCTTCATTAACAAAGGGCCGGAAGGCCAATTACAAAATTGGAAGTCGGCCACTCAAGGGCCGACCCCGGATACAATGAAAAAGAAAAGGAAAATATGCTAAGTCCTAAGCGGCGGGAGCCACATCCGGGGGGTCATCCGGCACATTGATGACCTCATGATCTTCCTCCGGAACAGGCTCGGGGCCGGGAGCAGGAGCTTCGGGCGCCGCCTCCGGGACAGCGTCGATCTCGGCCGCCGGAGCCGCCTCCATGACACCGTCCGCCTCGGCTACCCCCGTCGAAGGCTCGGCGGGGTCCTGCTCGTATATTCCCGCCTCGGACGTCAGGATGGCAGGAAGGGCTTGCACGTCGGACCCCCAGCCCCGGTCCTCCCTCGGACGGACCGTCGAGAAGTCGTACTGAGGGCAGTACCGGCGCACCTGCTCCCGGAAGTTCTCGAAGCCTCGAAGGAAACCGTCGACCGTCTCCTCCTCCAACATGTCGCGGAACTCTTGCGACTCTTTGAAGAGTTCCACAGCATGCTCGGCTCGTTCGAGGGCCCTCCTCTCCCGGGCCTCAAGTTGCCCGAGTCGGAGGCGGAAGACCCCCTCCTCATACTCGAGGGCCGCGACCCTGGCCTGGACCTCCCCTAAGCGCGCCTCCGTGCCGCGCATGGTTGCCCTGGTCAGGGCATGAGCCGCCTTCTCCTCCTCGAGCGCCCCCACCATGGCAAGGCGCTCAGCCTCGGTGGCTGTCCACCGAGCCTCGGCCGCGGCCAACGCCGCCTCCAGCTCGGCGACTCTTTTCTTGGCCGGCTCCAGTTGCTGGCCGAGCTGTTGAACTTCTTCCCGATACCCATGGGCGATGAACGCCATGGTGTCGAGCTCGAGAATATGCTGAAAAGAAAGAAACGAGGGTATTGTGAGTTAAAAAGCACATATGTACGCTAAAAACTCGGGAAAATTAAGAAGGAAGCTTACCCGGGCGGTGTTGCAGTAAGCACTGCCGACGACCTCCTCCAGCGAAATACCCCGGAACACGTCCCGGTCCGCTGGAAGCACCGCACGCCGCAACATGGAGCGTGCGACCTCAGCATCTTGAAAGGCCGAGCGCCCCTCGGGAATAGAAGAGTCCGGCTCGACCGACTCTTCTCAGAAAGCCCGGGAAGAGCTCGGCACGATCGAACCCGAGGTCCCGGAGCCGCTCGCCTCGGTGCCTCGGGTAAGCCCGGGTCCTGGCTGCTGCGGCCGGACCACGGACGGCTCCCCCCGCTGGGCAAGGGGGGTAGGGCAAGGAGGGGCCGACGGGCCCGCATCACCAACAACCCGCTCCCGCCTCGGGTCGGCTGCAGGGGCCCCCGCCTCGGGGCCACTCGTCCCGGCCGACGAAGAAGCGCCGTCCGTCCTCGCCCTCTTCCGAGGCTGGGGCGCAGCACCCTCGGCCTCGGCCTCTCGCCTCCTCAGGCGAGAGAAAAGTGATGTGTTGCTGGTCGGCATGCGTGGAATATCTGAAATCAAGAATTTTGTTAAGAGTCAGACCAGTGACCGTAAAGACGGAGAACAAGAAATAAATAAATAGAATAATGCAACCGCCCTTACCCTCGGGGCGCGCCGAGCTCAGACCCACGCTCGCCAGGGCGTCCTCCTGCAGGAGCTCGGTCAGGTCGTTGCCCCTCCCGAGGGCTCGCAAAGAGTCCAGGGTCCTCAGCTCCCTCCCCGTGGGCTCGGAGAGTTTGTTGAGGGCCTTCAGCCGAGGGTGTCCCCACCTTGGCTCGAACCCCCAAGGCGCCGCAGACGCCAGAAAGAAAAACTTCCTCTTCCACTCGTGAATCGAGGAAGGGGCGCCCCGGAAGAGTGACATACCGCCCCGAAAGGCGAAATATAACCACCCTACGTCCGCCGGGTTTTTCTTTAACAGAAAACACCGGCGAAAAAGGCCTACCGAAATCGGGATCCCGTGCCCGAGGCACAGGGATAAAAACCCGATTATGGTCCTTCATGAGTTCGGAGCCAACTGCGCCGGGACGAGCTGGTACTCGGCCAGCAAGTTGCTCACGAACTCATGGGCGGGAAAACGCAGGCCCGCCCAAAGTGTCTCGCGGTAAACCGCGATCCGACCTGGGGGCGGCTGCGTCACCCTGTCCTCCGGCCCTGCGGTTTCAAGGCGAAACCCGGGCTGGAAGAAGAAACGGGAGCGGATTAACTCCAGCTCCTCTTCCGACAGACTCGACCCAACCTCTTCGGGACCGGAACCCATTCTCACAGAAGAGTGGAGCAAAAGTTAAGAGTAGAAAATGGAAGTTGACGAGGAGAAGAAAAGAGGAAATCCTAGTGAAAACAGGAAGAAAACCTACTGGACATTGCCGGAAATCGCTCCGGGCACCACCGGCAAGATTCAGCTGAGGGAGAAAGCAGGGGGGAAAGACGACGAAAATAAGAGGCAGCCAAACAAGACCTTTAGGGCAGACTCGTGGGGTTTATATAGACCCCCCTGACGGCCCAGATCGACGAGGTCGGTTCCCATCCCCCCGATCGGGTTGCGCCACGTGTCGACCTCGGAAGCCGAGGCACCGTATTCACTCCGGTTTAATAAATTGGATACAAAATCGAAGCGTTGTCCCATCGGATCTCGGGGCCTCATCATGGGTCCACAGAATCAAATCGTCTTGAGGAACGAGCGGACGCAACCCCCGCTCCCCTCGTTTAATAAGATCTGGGATACGTGGAGCCCCGATGAGGCCTCCACTTCTTCGGAACTATGATCCAGTAACATGAAATCGGAAGCGGCCGACCTCGGGTCGCGCCGCGTGTCCGTTTCAAACCCCATAACGGCACACTCATTAATGAGCCAGAAGAGTCAATTACGGAATCGAGACACCGCCTCGACGAGCTCGAGGTCCCCCATCATTAATCCGCCGTAAAATGATCCTGGCGATTCAAGAAGCATGATGATACGAGCTCCATCATTAGCTCACCGAATAAAGCAGCCTCGAGACGCCAAAGGGCGCATATCTCACCATGAAAGCTCCGGAAAGCACAAGGGGGCGGGCGAGACCTTCCCCCCAACCTTAGTGACAGACTTTACTTCCCACGTCCGAGCCCCACAAGCCGCTCGAACTCGGAAGTCGGGGGGTAGTGTTGGGGGGAATAAAGTTTCCCCCCAAATGACATAAATGCCCCTAAGAAGCCGTACAACCTCCGACCCCGGACAGCCGAAGTCAGCGTCCGACCTCGGAATGCTCGGCCACAAGACGACCGACCCCGAAACCTCCGACCTAAGAGAAACCCCAATGTCCGAGGACCGTACTCTAACACCCCTCCGGCATTTATTGCGCATGGCCGCTGTAATCTTCCGGCACACTCAACAATAAATGCGGATCTCCGGCTTACTCCACCATTAATGCGGATCTTCGGCTTACTCCATAATAAATGCGGATCTCCGACTTACTCCACAATAAATGCGCATGGCTCCTGACATCTACGGATCCCCAGCTCTCCACGGCAAATCGACCCAGCAGGGTCTAGTCGACTATGATCAGTCTGATCTCGGCCATACCGCCGACATCAGTGCAATGATTCGCCTGACCGAGCGCCGACCTGAACAACATGCCAAGCCGTACTACGGCCTCGCCCTGTTACATCACAGGTAAACCGACCCCCGCATATAAAAGGGAGCATTGGCCTCTCAAGAGGGGATTGGAACATTCATACACCCAAAAATCACTGTTTATCTCCTTCTCCCTACCATTTGCCCCCTCCCTGACTTGAGCGTCGGAGGGCCGGCGCCGGAGAACCCGGCCACCGGTTCGTGTGCAGGCACCCGGACGGAGGACGCCGCCAGCCAACGGATCGCCGCCCCGCTGCGAGGACCTGCTGCTCCTTCTCTCCGACCGCCCCGGACGGAGGACGCCGCCAGCCAACGGATCGCCGCCCCGCCGTGAGAAACCGCCGCTCCCTCTCCTCGACCGAAGATTGCCCCCGGGTCCAATTTCCAGCAACACTTTATAATAAATATTAATTGATATTATTTTACTACATGAATAGAGTAAGAGTTGCCAAAAAAGAAAAAGACATGTAATTAAACACTAGAACCCATAGACTTGTAGCTATCTTAAAACCTTTAATTTAGGTGATATCGAGTACCTTCATATATACTATATATAATGGTAGACTTGGCTATAGTCGAGTGGATTTCCACTCAAATTTGATTAGGTCAAAATCGGATGATACAAATCTCGTATCAATAATTTAAATGTTGAATATGATCTACTACTTCTAAATTGCTTATATACCAAAAATCATATGATTTGGAGACTCCCAACCTATATATCAAGTAGTTAAAAGATAGACAATTTAAATAATATAAATAATATGTGTATATATATATATATATATAATATTTGACCACTTTATACATAGACTAAGAGTTTTAAAATCATATAATTTTGGATATGTAAGCATTTTAGAGGTAGTAGATCACATCAGCAGCTTGAATTATTAATGTGGGATTCTAGATTTGAGTAGAGATCCACTCAAGGGTGGCCAAATCCCTTTCTATTAAAATCATATATATATAAATTATTAATAGAAAGGGAGATAATATACATTACATACTAATTCTCCAAAGAAGGAGTTGTATCTCCCCACTTTAAAAACCAACCAAATATCCAAAGTGGTTAGAAGTGATTTTCTATACCATGTAATCAAGTGTCTGAAGTCATTAAATTTCAACAATCTTTCTTTTCCAGCAAAACAAACAATAAAATAGCTCACTTTCAAAATGGGCACTCTACAGAAACTGCTTCTTTGTATAGTGTCTAAAATTCACTCCAATCTACTTGCACAACCTAACTGGCCCTAGAATGCATGATGATATCTTCCTCCATTTCTAAAAAAATGAAAGAGAAAAACACAAACAACAATACAACCTTCTAACGCTCTGCCCCCCACATAGATTTCCTGGTTCCCATGAAGCAATGGCTCGAGGGAACTTTACTCAAGGATAGACACAGCATTCATTTGCCTATTCATTGCAACTCATGAGCTTGCTCAAGAAGCTTATTGGCATTGAATCATTGGCAGATTAGCCTCAGTTCCACTACCATGGATGGAGAACAATGCTCCACCCGAAAAGCTCCTCTTCCAATATAGTGCAAATATGTGCAGCACTTAAACCCTGTGCAAATAACTAAAATGAAACAGCTAGCACATGTTTGCAGCCCTAAACTCCTGATCACAACAAGCAACTGAGGAAGAAGAAATAGTGCAAGTGCAAGCATGAACCAAACCCACACTCACTCTAGACAAGCGTCCTAGACTATTGTTGTGTAAGACACAAGATCCAAACGACGAACAGAACAATGCACAGATTTGAGAGAGGAAGAGGAAGAGGAATTGAACACTGAAATTTTACGTAGTTCGGCAATGTGGCTATGTCCACGGGAGCAAAACAACTATCTCCCAAATAACAAGAGTTATAAGATATTTATAGTTAACCTCGAGCCCTAGAGTCCCAACCCCTATCAACATCCATGTTAGAATAAAATATTACATAATTATCCCAAAAATAAACATATCTCGTCGTTTCGCTCCATTTCGAGTGTACCACTCAAATAAGAATACCTTAATATGAGCCATTTACTCTAACAATCTCCACCTTAGTGAATATTCACGCCTTAAGAGAAAAATAACCTGGGACACCACCTGACGCCGATGGGTTGGAACACCTCCTCTCTAGCACCTAAAGATGTTAACCAAATCCAAACAATGCTTGAACTTATCTGCAGTAACGGGTTCTGTCAATATATTTGCTGCATTTTTAGAAGTATGAACTTTCTCAAGCAATATGTCACCGAAAAAAACCAACTCTCTGATCTTGTGAAACCTCATATCTATGTGCTTGGTTCTCGCATGATACACCTGTTTCTTCGCCAAATAGATCGCACTCTGTCTGTCACCATACAACTGAACTCCATCTTGCTGAACAGCCAGTTCCTTGACTAATTTCGTTAACCATAATGCTTCCTTGGCAGCCTCAGCTACTGACATATACTCTGACTCAGTCGTAGATAGTAAAACGAGAGACTAGCCATTGACCTCCAACTGATATGCCCTCTTGCAAGAGTGAATACGTAGCCTGTAGTCGACCTCTTGTCATCCAAGTCTCCTGCATAATCTACATCAACATATCCCATGACTAAAAGATCATCCTGCTGCCTGACAAACATGATACCATGTTTGTAATACCCCTCAAGTATCTGAAAATCCACTTGACTGCATCCCAATGTTGTCTCTCTGAATTCGCCATAAACTTGCTTACTGCGCTAACTGTATGCGCCAAATCCGACTTAGTACAAACCATAGCATACATCTAACATCCCATTATATTAGGATATAGAAACTTGACATATCTTCAATTCATTAATTTGTCTTTGGGCACTGTGAGGTAGACAATCTGAAGTGATTCGCTAAAGGTGTGCTCATTGGCTTTGCATTACCCATGCTGAACCTCTCCAACACCTTCTGTATATAACTATCCTAAGATAACCATAATTTTCTAAAATCTCTGTCCCTGCGAATCTCCATTCCAAGAATCTTCTTGGCCACGCCAAAATCCTTCATGTCAAACTCTCTACTCAACAAAGTTTTCAATTTGCTGACTTCATTCATACTTTTCGCAGCAATCAGCATATCATCCACATAAAGTAACAGAAAAATAAAAGAACAATCATCAAGTCTTCTTACATAAACATAGTAGTCATACTCACATCTCCTATAATTAATCCAAATCATGTAGGAGTCAAACACTTGAAATATTGCCTCGGAGACTCCTTCAGCCCATAAAGTGACTCCCTCAATTTACAGACTAAGTGCTCCTGTCCAGGTTCAGAAAACCCTTCTGGTTGCTGCATGTAAATCTACTCCTCCAACTCACCATGAAGAAAAACTATCTTCACATCCATCTGCTCCAACTCCATGTCGTAATGTGTTACCAATGTCAACACTATCCTAATGGAAGTGTGTCTGACCACTAGAAAGAAAATCTTATTATAATCAATCTCAACTCTCTGTGAGTATCCCTTTACTACCAAACGTGCCTTGAACTTTTCTCCTTCTTTTTCTGATACTGCTTCCTTTTTTTTGAACACCCGCTTACATCCTATCGCTCTCTTTCCCTCCAGAAGCTCCACCAACTTCTATGTTTGATTTTTATTCAAAGATTCTATCTCCTCCATCATAACATCTATCCATCTACTTTTCTCAAGGCTGTGAACTACCTCCTGAAAAGTAGTAAGATCTCCACTGCTAGTGATTAATGCATAGAAAACCAAATCTTCGAAACCATACCTGGTTGGTGGTTTGATAGTGCGCCTGGGTCTATCTGTCGCTATATTATGATGCTCTTGATCTACTGAGGTAGAAGTCTCTGTACCCTAAACATTGTTCTCCCTGATGGAACTCTCTAACTCTACCTGCACCACCTGCTTATTGCTGCTGCAACTTTCTGGCCCCTGCTTCTCTTCTTCCTGAGTACTCTTCAATATGGCTTTTTCATCAAAAACCACATCTCTGCTGATCACCACCGTATTTGCCTTCATATCCCAAAGCTTGTACCCTTTCACCCCTTTCTGATACTCCAGAAAGATACACGATCTAGACTTCGAGTTTAGCTTTGACCTCTCCTCACTAGGAATTTGCACGTAGGCTGGACATCCAAATACTCTCAAACCTGGTCATCCATATTCACTACCTCTGCCCAAAAGTTCTTTGCAAGCCCTGCATTTAACCTGAGACACCGTACTCTTTCAGCTATAGTCCTATTCATCCTTTCGCCTCACCATTCTGCTGAGATGTCTTGCGTACTGTGAAATATCACTTAATCCCATGCTACTCACTAAACTTCATTAACTTTGAATCTATGTACTCAGTCCCATTATCTGATCTAAGGCATTTGACCTTTCTTTCTGTCTGGTTCTTTACTTCAGCTTTCCATAACTTGAACTTGGCAAACATTTCTGATTTGTGCTGCATGAATTACACCCAAATTTTTCTTGAGAAATCATCAATGAAAGTTACTAAATACGCATGTCCACCCCAAGATACTACTCTAACTGGCCCCCAAACATCTGTATGAACATAGTCAAGAATACTCTCTGTCATGTGCATGGCAGTCTTGAATTGAACTCTGTTCTATTTTCCAAGAATACAATACTTGCAGAAATCCAATTTGCATGTTTTAACACCCTTCAGGAGATTTTTTTTATGCAGTTTCAGTATACCACGTTCACTCATACAACCCAAACGCATATGCCACAAGAATGTATTATCAGATTCAGACTTTGCAGCAGCAACTCCTTCTACAACAGTAGTCCGTATCAATTTGTATATGTTTTCTGCTACTTTTTGCCCCTTCATCACTGTCATAGCACCTCTACTAACCTTCATTACTCCACCTTAAGACTTGTAACAAAACCTGTTAGAGTCTAAGGTACCCAATGAAATTAGATTTTTTTCTCAAATCTGGAACATATCTAACATCACACAACATTCTAACTACACCATCAAATATAGTAATCCTGATATTTCCTATTATAATAACTTTGCAAGATGCATCATTACCCATTAAAACAGAACCAGAATTAACTTTGCAGGCGTCAAACCAATCTTTATTGGGTGTCATGTGATAGAAACATACTGAATCCAGAATCGAATAATCCGCGAGATGATCTGAACTGGATGAAACTGAAAGTATATCACTGTTACTGCTATCTATGTCTTCTTTCACTATATTTGCAAATTAGAGGACCCCTCAGATCTGTCACCATCTTTACCCTTCTTTCTTTCTGGACAATGCCGCTTTATATGACCCTATTTTCCACACTTGTAGCATGTTATGCCCTTCTTTTTTTGGATTTAGATCGAGATTTACTATGATTTAATCTATTTATTGTGTTGCTTCTTCCATGCTCCTAGTTACCCTTCGCCACTAAGCCTTCTCCCGGAGAACTTTCATCGCTGGCTTTCTTCCTTTGATGAAAACCTAACAAGGCTCCAATGACGTCTTCTAACTCTAGGGTCTCCTATCCCCATATCAGAGTTGTAACCAAATTTTCATATGTAGGAGAAGCGGGTAAAGAATGCAATAACATCAACGCTTTGTCTTCGTCTTCGAACTTCACATCAACACGCTGCAAATTACTAATAATTTGATTGAACAAGTTGATATATTGGCTTAAATCAGCACCCTCCGCCATCTTAAGACTAGGAGTGCAAATGGGTCGGGTTCTGGGTGACCCCGATCCGATCTGATTTTTTGTTCGGATCCTAATTTTGGACCTAGACCCGACCTGGTTGAAGATTGGGTCGGGTCGAGTCCGAGTCGGGTCCGGATCCGAGTCGGGTTGGGTTCGGGTCCGGATCCGAGTCCGGTTGGGTTCGGGTTCGAATCGGGTCCAATTTTTTTTGTGCTTTTGGAAAAGAATTTGGGCAAATCTAATTTGGTCATATCATAATTATGAGGTGCTGGGTGACCTATGAAAGACTTGCAATTGACCTGTAGTCAGAACTGATGACCCATGACTTACTAACTAAGTCGGTCTACAAGCCAAATTTCATATCACACTATTTTTTGTCTATATGACTGATTGGACGGAACTTGGTGTCTCCCAACTCCCCTCTCATGAGGACAAAAAAAATCCCAGACCTTCTTCCAAAATCCAACTCCAATGCAGAAAACTAGCACATGACCCATATTCAGTTCAGTGTTCCCTCACTTCCTCCCTGCAAAAGTTAAAAAAAACAGGAACCAAAAAACAGAAGGGGAAAAAAAAAAGCCAGCTACCGAGACACCGTAGGTATCAACAGTGCAATAGATCGAGAGAGAATCCTGACGGACCAATAGTAGCACGACCCACAAAAAAAAAAAAACTCTCTTTTGCTTTTTCTTCTCTCTCTCTTCGGGTCCATTCGGGTCGGGTCAGGTCCGTTCGGTAAATCCAGATCCGACCCAGAAAATGATTCGGATTCAATTTTAGGACCCGACCTGGATCCGCGGATCCTAAAATTCGGATCAGGTCGGGTCTACACGGGTCGGGCTGGGTCGGATCTCAGATCGACCCAACCAATTTGCAGTCTTACTTAAGACCGTACAATTTCTACTTAAGATATAGCTTGTACGTCAACGATTTGGACATATATCGACTCTCCAATTTTGATCAAATTGCTACCGGAAATTCCTCGTCCATGACATGATACATCACATCATCAGCCAGACAAAGTCGTATATTTGAAATAGCCTTCGCCTCCAATTCTTTCCACTCTGCATCACCCATGTCATCTGGTTTCTTCTCATACAAGGTCTTCACTATACCTTGCGATACTAACAGATCCTTCATCCTTCTCGGACTTTATCACATCGAACGTCGCACGTCCCTGTCATCTTTTTTTTTTCAAAATAAAATAAAAAAATAGGATATGATGAAAGATAAAAAATACCAACTGCAGAGCCCTCTCCTCTTCTCTCACGGGACTTGCGGAGCACGCGCAAAGGGTTCTCTTTTACTTTTCTCAGGAGCCGTGCGCGGCGGCGTGCGGAAGGACTGTACACGGGGCCTCCTCTTCTCCTCCGGATGGCGACCCAAACGTGGGTAGATCGTTGCCGCAGATCTCGCCGCCTGGTGGCTGCCCTTCCTCTCTGCCTTCCTCGCGTCTGCAACGGTCGGCCGGTCCTCAAAGAGGGTTTTCCTCTTTCTCCACGGGAGCCACCACGAAAAACAGGGAAGAAAAAGGAGGTCTTTCGGCTTGGGAAGAAGAAAGCCGGAGGGCCCCACGTGAGGCACGACACCCCACATAGAACAAACCGCCCCCTCCGAACCTCCGCGTGAAGGAAACTTCACGTGAAGCAAAACCTTCCACGGCTGATCTCCCATCTTCCTCTCTTCGCAGCCTTCCAGAGACAACCCACGAGAAGAAAAGATTGATTTGCGTTTTCTCGACTTGGGAGAAGACAGGACGCCCTATGATCTCCCCACGAGAAGAAACAACACTCTTATTGCGCAAAACACAGGGTTCAAATAGCGAAAAGTACAACGCACAGAATTAAGAAAAAAAAAAAAAAAAACTAAACACAAAGATTTTACATGATTTGGCAATATAACTACGTCCACGAAAAGCGAAATGATTATAACTTTTACTACCTTCCAAATAACAAAAGTTACAAGATATTTATAGTTAAACTTTAGTCCCAAAGTTCCAATCCCTATCAACATTCCTGCTAGAATATAACTTTACATAATTATTTCAAAGATAAATATATCCCATCGCTTCGCTCCGTTCCATTAAAATACTAGTATACCACTTAAATAAAAATACCTTAATATGAACTACTTACTCTAACAATTATTACTTCCAAACCTCATTGCATCAACTGTAACCAAACCTAAACTTCTATTCAGCCAACGACTAGTCGGCCGCTTAGTCCTGCTCAGCAACAGCGTACGCAGTCTCAGTGATCGCTGCCTCAGCCTCCAACACCTCCCTCTCAGTCTTCTTCCCCTTCTTGGACTTGTAGTACACGTCCATGAAGGTGCCCACTGCCTTGTACTTCTTGCGGCACTGCTCATAGAGGCTTCTGTCAAACATCCTCCAGAAGTTCCGTTCGGTGAGCTCAGAGACTGAATACTGAGGCTGGAAGCCATGGTTTTGGATCAACCACTCCTCAAGGCGGTGTACAGCTTCGGCGCCATCGAATTCCTCACCCCTGAGGACAGGGCCGGGAGCATAGTAGACGCCGACATCAGCGAACATCTGGGCGTAGCTGGTGTCACCTTGCTTCAGGTTCAGCTCGAAGCCTGGTTCGGGGTACACCATGGTCTTGACAGGGAGCTTGAAGAGGCGGTGTGGGCAGAGCCAGATAGGATACACCTGAAGAGAAATCAAAGGAAGTTTTTCTCATGAATCTCTTTGAAAGTATCAGAAATAGAATGTAGGAAAAGCATAGCTAATGAATAATCAACTATCATGCTTCTTTATATAACCTTGCGGCTTGGTTTCCCCATTGCAAAGCTTAAAAGCAAAAGAAGACCATTTTTTTGAACCAAGAGCCACAATTTAAGAAAGGACTGTTGGAATTTCTCATAAAGATGAGCTTCTATTGATTGTAGACAGAAATTTTTTTGATTTATTATGGGCTATATATGTTGCCGTCCGAATAAATATTTAAGAAGTCCAAAATTAATTTATGATCATGGTTATTTTAGGCTCTATTGTCATAGTCAAATGGGACTGTGAGCATTGGTATAAGCCTAATTTGGTTAATGAGCTCTGTAATGAATGGGCTCATTAGTATTACTAACTGAGCTAGGTCCCCACTCCACTCCTATATATATCTGTCTGTAGAGAAATCTTAGGGTATCAAAGTCCCTGCGTTCCTAGGAGGCACCTATTCTATTGAGAAGACAAATATAAAGAAAGAGATGGAGAGGAAGATTTATCCTTTTTATGCTTTCTTCTTCCACAAATATTGTTGCAGCAATCATCAATAGCTGATCATGGCTCTTAAGGTATGCTTGGATCTTTTCTAGTGTGATTTATGATTTTTTATGTTCTAATCTTCTGCATGCATCTAGTCCATAAAATCCCACAAGCACTTCCACAATGGCAGATTAGAGGCTGTTGTCAGGTAAAGAATGGCTATAACTCAAATCAAGTAGAGATGGGAATTTACCTCCATTTCGTGGTGAAGGAACTCCAGAGCATCAGCAACCTTGTGCATGGGAAGCAGCATATCCTGGATCACATGCATGTCATGGTAATACTTCCTAATGACCTCCCCCTGGGTGATCTTGAGCAAGGAGATCTTAGGAGGCATCATCCACCCCATTAGCCACCTGAACCACCATTGATCCCCGAACGGCAGGATCAGCTTCATCTCCCAGAACAAAGATCTCGTGTGTCGGTGGTAGTACTCCCTCGTCGGAAGGTACTCCACAAACTCACCCTTCTTCAGTGCTGTCTCTGCATGCTGGTAGAACCATGGCTTGAACCACCATCCTATACTATTAATAACATTACCATTTTTCTCTGCTTCTTCCTTTGAAGCATACCTCCCTGTCATGAATACACCCTCCGTTGGTGTGAAGATCAGCGACTCGACAAAATCCGGAATTTTCTTCGGGTCTCCATCTCTTGGTGCAAATGAATCTGCAAAGGCCTGTGCCATTTTCCTCAAGTTTCCTCTCACTGGCTTATATGTCAGCCTCATGTACTCCTTGATTGGTATGAGCTTAATCTCGGCTGAAACTAGAAGCCCAAGTGTTCCTTGTGACCAGGGGATTGCATAGAAGAAGTCTGAGTACTCGTTGTCCTTGGTAGCCTTAACGACACGCCCGTCGGCGAGCACGACCTCGAGAGAGACGAGAGTGTCGGAGAAGAGGCCGTAGATGTGGAAGCTTCCTTCAATGCCGTAGCCATTGATGAGACCTCCTATTGTGAGGTCGTTGAGCTCCGAAACAACAGGAAGAGCAAGATTCATGGGGACTGTGATTCGGCTAAGTTGGCCCATTGTAACGAGAGGCTCCACCTTCACAACCATTCTCTCTCTGTCGATCTCTAGAATGTTGTTGAATGCCGAGAGGTCGACCTCGAAGTGACGAGCTCGCTTGTAGTCGACATGGCGCATGCCGACGACTATGTATGGCTTTCGAGCTGTGCACACCAGTCCATCCTTCGATGGATTCCTCTGCTTGAGGCGCTTGACGACCTTCCTGACGTTCTTTTCATGTTCCTTCTGGCGAAGCTTGTTGGGTTTCTTCTCAGCTCTGAGCTCACTGAGGTATATGGAGAAGTAGATGATACAAGAGATGGGGAGGACTACAAAGATGATGATCCATCGGAATTGGACCAAGTAGTCCACCCAAATCTTTTTCCTCTTTGGACGCACAGGCACTTGCAGATTGGACATGGTGAAGAACTGGATGCTGGGATTAGAAGAAGGAAAAGATTATAAGCATAACCAATCATCTGAATACAGTATCTTATTTGATAAGAGAAGTTTAATATCTATAGTTTCAAGCACATGATTTAGTGCACAATATGAAAGCAAAATATCATGCAAAAAAAAAACATTCTATCTTTTGGAATCTTGGAATGAGTTGCTGAAAGCTTAGATTTTTTTGAGAAAACGCCAGCCTAGATATTTCAAAACAGAAGAAAAGGACCCTTTGTTTTCCACAAATTAACTTCTTGTTTCTGGATGAAATTGTGAAAGTTCCATAAGGGTAAGCTGGCTTCCGTAGCGCATGCAATTTTTCCGCATCCATCAATTAAGTTAGTTATAAAGAACAAACATCTGGCACTGGTAAACAATGCTTAATATCACAATTTAAGCTTTTTAGATTTATTTGGTCTAGATTAATTTCATAGCAATAGGAAGTTTAAAGCAAAAATAGACAGTGCAACATAACGGTATTCTTGCTATACGATTGACCACATTTATGAACATCTTATATTATCAGATTGCTTGTCCACTCCCTTCACTGTCCATATCTAGTTGTGGATCCTCTACAATAGTACAATTCAAGTTCTAGGAATTTCTTGCAGCCTGGGTAAATGGCAGATTTTGATAGGTTAAAGTCTAATTTTTTTTATTTGGTGATGTTCTCTTAAAAAAAAGAAAGAAAAGAAAAGAAAAGAAAAGGGTGAGTATACTCCTCCCCAATAAAATGGAGAAGTATAAAAATATCCCAGGGAGTTTGCTTATACTGATAATGCCTTAAAACAAAGATTTGTTACCAGGAAAAATCAATAAATATAAGAAAAAAATCAACATGTCCAAGGCAATAGAAATATACTCGAAATCTAAAACCAATAGGTTGATTATAAAATATATAGTAACTTCAAATGATTCAACTTGGACCTGATTAATCTAACTCGATGAAGCCAGTGCAACAATTAATTACTCATTTGTCACTCCCTCCACTTATTGCGACTACCTACCTGTGGTGCTAGCCTAGACCACTAATGGTTGTTCCTATTGATGCTTCTTTGCATGCATTGAATGAGTTACATGTAACCCTGATATTGCTTTAGATCTTGCCGTCCCTTTTAATTGGCTCTTAACCAATGTGCTAACTCTCGTCATTATGATTGACATGTATTTGCTTAAACTTAAGGAGAATAAAAGGCAATATTTAAAATCTTGTTGTTACATGCATCATCAACCGAAGCTTACAAACTAGGGTGTGTTGGGTTTGCAACCGGAATCGGAATCGAAATAATGGGTTGGAATGGAAATTGAAATGGTCATATTTTTTAATATATTTGGTTCGTGATCAAAATCGAAATCAGAATCGGAATGATTTTGAATACTAGAGAAGAGTCGGGATTAGATTTTGAAGGATTGGGATATTTTTATTATCTTTAGAAACAAAATCGAAATGGAACACCTTTCAAACAAATGGTTGGAATAGGAACCACTCATTCCTATTTTCATTTCAATGCCCAACTCCTTCCAACCAAACATCCCCCTTGGTGTAATTCAATCATAACAACATCTTGATGGTGCGGCCTCATATGCCTTTAAACATTGCCATTTACTATATTCTTCTCTGTCCACAGGACTCGGTACTAAAGGAACATTAATTAATGTAAGAGAGTGCACAACACCATCAATATCATATCCTCCTCTTATATCAGCCACATCTATTGCACGCGAGTTCTTGAGCAAGTAAACCACTCAACTTGGCCATCTAGAGAAGCAGCATCACATGCTGGATAGCCTTTTGGTTCCTTTAGAATTAGAATTTGAAAACTACAAGGATTGCATTTATAGTATTAGAATCATGGTTCATCATCTTAGTACAAGGTTTCATTCAAGCTAACATTTTGGTACAGTGCGGTACATCAATACGATGATCAATTAGGCAAAACAACTTTTGGTACATCTCTTGTTTTTTTTTCTTTTTCTTTTTTAATTGAATGAGAGGCTATGCCATCCTTTGTTTTATTATATAAGAATTATGTACATATTAGATTACTTTGCCGGCGATATGATGCTGGCCAAACTCATAGATATTGAAAGATGATGTAAGAATCTAGATGAGGATTTGAAAAGGACTAGTCTGCAACCCTTACAAAAAGCAACGAAGACACGAGTTTGCGGATTTATGTCTTCAATCATCTCGTTCTTTCAGAGTAACGTGCTTTATTGCCTTTTCTTTTTCACGTTATGGAAGGCGTGCACTGTAGGCTTTCCTTTACTGCTCCTGTAACAGTATTACAAATTTCCACGATTGTTTCTTGTACCAGTCAAGAGTTCAATAAAGGCATAAAGCTACAGTATGGTATGCCTAATTGTGCCGGTACGTACCAATTGGTATGATATACCATAAATAGATGAGATCTTTAGTTTCATTACTAAAAAAAGGGGTAAAAACACAACCTCAAAAAGGTAAGATCTGGATCAGAGCGTGTTCTAGCAGACTTGTCGTAATCATTCTTATTTTTGGCTTTCCTCACTGTGTTTTAGTAAAAAACAGCAGTTATCCACCACAACCTCAACCTGAAATCTTTCATGAGGAGATAGAATACAAAGCAGCTAAGCTCACTGTACAAGTAGGCAGAGAAAAGGAACCACAGACTCAGAAAGCTACAAATTAGCAAGTCATCTTCTTTGAAAGCGACTCCCGAGTTACAAAATCCATAGCAAAAAAAAAGAGGAAAGAAAGAAGAAGAAAAAGTAAGATCCCAGATTCAGCAAATGCAACACGCAAAGTTACAGCAACTGTTATATCTACTATCATGCATGAAGGAGTTTAACTAGCAGCACTCATGGACAGCAAGAAGAGGCCACCAAATGGTTTAATTTTATGGAGACAACACACCCATGAAAGCAAAAGCTACAGTCCCTAACTCAGAGTACTTGCAAATAAACTAATTAAGAGATCAAACGCACCACAAAAAATAAGCGCAGGAAAAGGAGAGTAAAAGGTGAATCTAGGAAAATAGCATAGTGAGAAAACCACTACGAGTTCATTTGCTGCACCATCAAAGTGAAACGTTAGAGAATTAAGCTGAAGCTAAGCTAGATGTTGAAGAAAGAAACAAAGACACAAATGGCTCTATTGGGATACCTCTAAGCTGACTCAGAGGAAGCCGAGGGAAGGAATTTCGCTTGGCCACCTTTGCCCACAGAGAGAGAGAGAGAGAGAGGAGGTGGGGTGTGCTGAAGTAGAGCTGAGAAAGCTGCCTCGCCACGGAATTTAAAGCCAAGGAAGCGAGGTGGGATCCGCTACCCCGCGGACGGTAATGTTTACCGCTCTGACGATGACGTGATGTGGGATTATCATACCTGCTCCCCCGACGGTAATGTTTTCCGCTCTGACGATGACGTGATGTGGGATTATCATACCTGCTCCCCCGCGGACGGTAATGTTTTCCGCTCTGACGATGACGTGAGGTGGGATTTTCATACCTGCTCCGGGAAATCGAGAATGCCCTCGAGGAGCACGAATATGCGAAACTTTCCCGGTGGGGAAATTTTGCCTCCCGGGGGCGGGTTGGCGAATGGTTGGTTTTTAGGCTTTTTGGATGAATATTTTTTTTAAATATTAAATTTTGCATGATTTGTTGCTAAAAATTAATATTTATATATATATAATATTTGTTGTGGTTCAAATCTGGTCCGAGGGTGACCATGCCGGTGGAGCCGAGAAAGCTGCCGGTGCTGGAAAGGAGAAGACGGGAGCCACCTCCTTCCCTCCGACGATCAAGTTAGAGTGGGTAAATTTGGTCCAGCTAAAGGTCCCTTAGGATTACCTAACCGAGCTATTTATAACCTTGATGGAGTGGCCCAGATGACAAAGGTATTGTCAGTCCCCATCATGAGGGGGTATGGCTCTGAGCCGGATGGCGTGCAGCTCAGGTAGGCTGGTGACGTGCGGTACAGCCCGTTCTTAAGAACGGTAGGGCGTTGACAGTCACAACAGAGTATGGCCGGAGTGGTCAAGGTGTCGTCGACTGCTGTTGGCTGGTTATGGAGATAAGACACGGCAGTGTGGTGAAGTACGGTCACGTAGATGGGCGTACGCTCGCATATGGATGTGGTTGTTGATGAGGCCGAGCTCGTTAAGTAGTCACGTTATGCGTTTGGCAAGGTCGGCTTGGTGGATACTATGAGTAGCTCGGTTTTCTGAATTCCGAGGTGGGCTCGGGATAGCGCTCCGAGCTCGAGGGTCGAAACGTATTGTGTGTATCGCTGGGGTTGGCGTCCCGAACTTGGTCGGGACAGGTCAGCATTTGTCCGGAGGCACCCCGAACTTGGTTGGGGGAGTTGGCGGAGCTTTAAACAGAGTTCTGATAACGAGCTGGTCCTGGGCCGAAGTGAAGATTCAGTCATTCATCGTTGGTGTTTACGGGGCCGAAACTGAACGGCCTTTTAGTCGTGGGCTAGATGATTCATTTTTTCCTCTATTAATATTTATTTTTATTATTTTTTATTTTTGTTTTTGTATATGTATGGAGCCGGCTCAATTCTTAGGCTCCAATCTAGCCCACCGCAGTCCGTAGAGCTACACTAAAAATAAAGCAGCGAAAGCTACGGCTGTTGGCTAGCTCGACCGGAAGATAAAACCCTTCTTCCTTTGCTGTAAACCTGTAAACATATTAATTCTTTGTCCTTGGCCCCAAATGCCAGTAGCTCCCTTCGCCGTTCACGGTTTCCAAATCCCAAATCGGCTACCCGGCACCTCCCCATTGCTTCTCGGCGTTCTTGCTCAGCCGCTCAGTGAGGCACAGCGTGACCCGGGCCCGAGCCCCGGCGAGGCAGGTTAGGATTTTAATTTTGTTGATTCTTGCTTCGATTATCTATGTGGGAAAGACTCTTGTTTTTTTGGGGGTAAATCAGGTAAATTAAACCGGATGAGTGTAAATACATCCAAATTTTACATTTATTAAATTTTTTTCATCATTAAAAAAAAAAAAAAGTTCCCGTGAATTCGTTTTAGCCTTTTATGCCCTCAAATACATTGGCCGCCTTTGCACATATGCCAATGCCATCTACTAAAATATTCTTAATAGGTAGATATATAATAAAAAATATTTATAAGGCGATCGCGATGGAGGACAAAAACCGTATTTATTAATAATATTAAAAAAACATTATATTAGGAGCATTTGTACAAAAACAGTATTTTATGAAAATACAGAAATAAATATAATTTTTAAGAATGTATTTGTGTAAATTTAAATTTTTAGGGGAGTATTCATATAAAAAAATCCTATATATATAATTGTTACGGAAGAATTCTCATAAAAAATTACTGGCTAACACCAAGAGACTTCCAAGTTAAAGACGGAGTGGTGGGGCCCCTCGAGAAGGGAAGGTGGGCTACGTGGCCTTTGACCATCCTTGCTCTACCGTTTTAGTTGATGACGAACACTTCCCAACGGGTGAAGCCGTCCGTCTAGGTGCAGCAATGCATGGTGAACTTGAGGAGTTTTATGCATGGTCTCCCGAAAACTTTCTAGAATGGCAGTGGGCATGTTAATATACTTTATCAATTGCACAAACCCAAAATCTTATCGTATACAATTGCAATATACCTCTAATCTCGGAGTGCAAATCCTGTAATTGTATGATATAATTTTGACAAAGATACCACTGCTTTAAATAAATAGAAGAAGTAGGAGCTTCCAAGTATTATGTATGTAATAATTAAAGGAATTTTTGTACATATATCTATAGAAATTTTTCATTTTGAATTTACACCTCCGTAAGTAAAAGTTCGTTCATAGTTATAAGAAAAATTTTATGTAAAACGAAAAACATAACCAGATGGAAAGCCATATCAATCATACGTGCAACATCAACAACATGATTCACCAGCTGCAGGTGAACTAAACGATGGAAAATGGTTCGGTAACTGAAAACTATAACTAATTTGGTGACCGACGGTTTACAACCATTAGTCTCCTTCATTTTCAAAAAAAAACCTAAAACTCAAGAGGTCTCAAAGCATCACTGAGGACTCCAATCTCTTTAGAGTTTGCTCTACTTCTTGAGTATGATTCAATGGCTTGTTCTTATATTCGTTTTCCATAGTTTCTCTTCGCTTAGGATCTAATCCCCTCACTTGTACTCAAAAAAAATTAAAAAAAAAGTTCACATAGCGGTAGTTTTACCATATATCTCTTCCTTTTATTTACTTTCTCTAGAGGGAAAAAAAAACAAGATTAATAGGAGGAAAGCTAGGCACAATTGTTTTGGGATTTTTTTTTTGTTGCATGAATATCCTTCTAAAAATTCAAATTTGGATGAATACACTCTTAAAATTTATATTTATTTCTGCACCCACATAAAACGCTGTTTTTGCACAAATGCCCCTAATATAATGGTTCTTCTAACACAATTAATAAAAACCATCTCATTTTAATTAAAAATAAAATAAAATTTTAAAATTATTTTTTTGTCTTCCATCACGACTGCCTTTTAAGTATTTTTTTTTGCACATCTATTATAAATAGAAATTTTAAGAAAAAAATTATAGAAAAAATCGAGCATAGCATACCAAAGAAAGATTATATATATTATTTTATTAAATATATTTTAGAATTTCATATTGATTGGATTTTTTAGTACTTTGTTTTCTAATTGAAAATGGTTTCCAAGTATGCCACGTCTTTCTTTAATTGAAATGGGATGATTGGTTATAACCTAGCCCGGAAAAGGGTTGATAGTTTGCTGAAAAGGAGGATGGTGAATCAATGGTGATGGAGGAAACATTTAATTAAAATTGTTTAGTATACCATGTCTCTATTGCATTAAAATGGGAAGATTCATTACAACAGCACGGCATCTCATGCAGCTTGCTCCACCTTCGCTACCCTCCAAACTCCAACGCTCTTTTATGATCTCGGTTTTCCGAGCTACACCCTCCCTTGCCGTCCTCTTCTGCTCGAAGGGGTAAAATCTCTTTCTTTTATCTAAATATTACGGTTGATATTAGTCTAAAATAATTATAGTAGCATTTATAAAACATTTATTATTCCATATTCATGATTATTTTATATTCCAGGTTAAAAATTGTTTGCCTCTAAATAAGGAAAAGGGCTCGATCATTTTAGATGAAATTTGGCTTCTAAGAATATTGAGGAAGAAAATATATTAATCACTTTTTTTTTCTTTTCTTTGCTTTTTTTTTGTTTTTATCTTTTCTGTTGTAACTATATTAAAACTTTTTCCAAGAGGTGGTAGGGCAGGGCTCGAATGGATTGTTCGACAAGAAGCCGAAGAAGAAGAAGAAGGCAACAGAGCAAGAGAGAGAGTTAGAGAGAATAAGCGTGAGTGGCACAAAATCAAAGAAGAGGGGGAATAGGGTGGCATCATTTGATTTATATGAGAATTTGGCTTTCATCGTTCGATCGAAGCATAGGTAGAACTAAGTTACCACCGTAGTACCGGAACTCCACCCTTAACCCTCAATAAAAGTTGCAAGCCATGACCTACCACAGCCTGACAGCAAAACCCTAAAACCACCTGATGAGCTTACTATATATTACTAACAATAGTAATTGTTACGGGGGAACTCAGCCACCATGCCCCACGTGACCGGCACGCGCGCCCTAGAAGACTACAGTTGCCCCTTGATCCAGTAACCCGACCCCGAGTCGGATATCTTCGGCCTCGCAGCCCGACCCCGAGTCGGCTGCCCCTTGATCCAGTAACCCGACTCCGAGTCGGATATCTTCGGCCTCGCAGCCCGACCCCGAGTCGGCTGCCCCTTGATCCAGCAGTCCGACCCCGAGTCGGATATCTTCGGCTTCGCAGCCCGACCCCGAGTCGGCTGCCCCTTGATCCAGCAATCCGACCCCGAGTCGGCAATCTCTCGACAACGACAGGCTGTTCCCCTGAAGCACGCCGCGACCCTCTGCTCCACTATTCCCTGCAACGGTCGTATCCGGCGCTGCTCCACGATCTCCTGTAACAGCCGTACAAAGCGGAGCTCCGCTACGCCCTGTCATGGCCGTACCCAGCGCTACCCCACGACGCCCTGTAACGGCCATGTCAGTGGCAACTCCATCGTGCCACACGATGACCAACCCCCCAGAAGGACCCCCCAGCCTGGTATATATGCGGCTGGGGGGAGAAGGGGGGAGGTAAGCAAGAACTTCCAGTGCATACTCTTACTTGCGACTATTATCTCTCATTCTCCTCCAATCTCCTCTGACTTGATCGTCGGAGGGCCCCCACTACCCCAGTGGTGGTGCGAGGCTTGCTTGCAGGTTCCCCGGTGGAAGGTGGAGCGCAATCAACACCAACCAAGGCAACTCAGACGGAATCCCGTTCACACCGCTGTGCCAATCGTTCTCGGTTTGGACCACCAGCAACAGTTGGCGCTAGAGGAAGGGCCCGAATCTCAGAGCGATCGTAATGGCACGGCGAGGTGGTCGTGGAGCTTCCAATGCCTCCGCTCGCGGGGCCTCTCGCGCCTCCGGCCGGGAGGCCGCTGCGTCTCCAACACATTCTCAGCAACACTCCACCGTTCCACCCCCCATTCAGATGGTCGAAGCCGCTCAGTTCGACCAGTTAGCCCAGCAGGTTCGCACCCTCGCGGAGGCAGTGCAGAACCTGCAGGGTGTGATGTCTCGGGCGCCGCAGCGGGCCCAGGAGCCGCTGCTCCCTGAGCGCTCACCTGTCCTCCTCAACCCGCGCTCCTTCCTCTCCCATGGGGAGGAGCGCCGGCGCGAGGAAGATTCTCGAGCACGGTCCATTCTGCCGGGACCTTCCCATCGGAGCTGCGCGGGGTACGAGAGGCGGGCCCGGGCGCGTTCCCAGACCCCCCAGTCCTCAAGGAACCCGCGCCCCAGTCGGTCCCCCTCTCGGTGCTCCTTGTCTCCCACCCATCGGTCGCGCTCCCTGGACCGGCGGGTGGACGATCTCCACCGACAACTCCAGGTCCTGAAGGGCCACTCCAAAGATCCCTTCGCCGACTTGGAGATCTCCTCCCAGCCGGCGCTTGCCTCGAGGATCCTGCGGACCCCGAATCCGCCGGGGTTTAAAATGCCGGCGATCGAGCCCTATGACGGGGCGGCGGACCCGCGGGATCACGTCGAGAGTTTCAGGACCCTTATGCTCCTCCACGGAGCATCAGATCCTCTCCTCTGCAAGGCTTTCCCGGCGACCCTCCGTGGCCCGGCAAGGGCGTGGTTCGCCGGCTTGGAGGCTAACTCGATCCAGTCCTTCGACCAGTTTACTCGCCTCTTCATCACCCATTTCGCCGTCAGTAGCCGGCGGCGACTGGTCTCCGACTCCCTCTTTGATGTCCGGCAAAACGAGGGAGAAAGCTTGCGGGATTATCTTACCCGCTTCAACAAGGCTACGCTGGAAGTCCGGAACCTGAGCCAGGAGGTGGCTCTTTCAGCCCTGAAGCGTGGCTTCCGAAAGGGCAGACTCACCTTCTCCCTGGACAAACGCCTGCCGCGGAGCTTCCCGGAGCTGTTGTCCCGGGCGAACCAGTATGCGGACGCCGAGGAGGCGGCCGCCCACCGGAGCAAGGAGGCCGCCGAGATCCCTCCAAAGCTCGGGAAGAAAAGGCGAAAAGAGGCACGCCAGAGGAGGAGCCCGACGCCTCAACGTCGGCGCAGAAGCCTGTCGCCGGCGAGGAACCACGGCGCCCTACGCCCTCGTTCTCCGCCCCGACGTTTCAACCGGTATACTCCTCTCCTGACTCCCCGGGCCTAGATCCTCATGGAAATCAAGGGGCGGGAGGACCTCCCGGTCCCGAGACAGATGAAGAAGATTTCTGGGAGGAGGCCCTCTCGGGCGTACTGTGAGTACCACCGGGACCACGGCCACGACACCGAAGACTGCTTCCAGCTTCGGGACGAGATCGAGGCTCTCATCCGCCGAGGGCGTCTCGGTCGATACGTGAACGACCGACGTCCTCCCGCAGACCCGCGTCCGGCCGACCCGGCCCCTCAGGAGCCTCGGGAGCAGAATCGACCCGTCGCGGGCGTGATCCACACTATCACTGGGGGCTGCCCCCGGCCCGAGAGGAACGCAGGGGGCTCGACTGAAGCGTCAGGGGCAGCCGTCGCAAAGAGGCCGAGGGTCGGTAGTGTAATCACTTTTTGTGATGAAGATGTAAAGGGGGTTCAGACCCCCCACGATGACGCCATGGTGATCTCCCTCACTATGGCAAACTATGATGTAAGGCGTGTTCTTGTGGATAGTGGAAGCTCAGCTGATATTTTGTTTTACGAGGCCTTCCAAAAGATGAGCTTGTCCAGACAATTGTTGCACAAAACATCCACCCCCCTCATAGGATTCACTGGTGACGCTATCTCGGCCGAAGGTGTCGTTGAGCTGCCTGTGACTGCGGGCGTTGCACCCGCAGAAGCCACGGTGCGGCTCGGGTTCTTGGTCGTCCGTGTTCCCTCGGCCTACAACGCTATCCTCGGACGACCCGGACTGAATGCCCTTCGCGCGGTGGTCTCTACGTACCACTTGCTCATGCGGTTCCCCACGGCGGCCGGGATTGGAGAGGTCCGAAGTGACCAACCGACCGCAAGGCAATGTTTCCTAGCAACTCTCAAAGGGAAGAAGCCCGTAGAAGCCTTAAGCGTCGAGTCCCTCGACGCCAGAGACGAGGTGGCCTTGCGGCACGGGGAGCCGGCCGAAGGTGTGATCGAAGTTCCCCTCGAGGAAGGTCGCCCGGACCGGACGGTCCGGGTCGGCACCAATCTCGACCCGGGAGCTCGGGCTCGGTTGGTGGAATTCCTCCGAGCCAACGCCGATGTATTTGCCTGGTCGGCGGCCGATGTACCTGGGATCGACCCGGAGGTCATTTCTCACGCCCTCAACGTCGACCCAACCCACCGACCAGTAAAGCAGAAGAAGAGACACTGTGCCCCGGATCGGATCCGAGTGGTCGACCAGGAGGTAGACAAGCTCTTGGAGGCAGGATTCATAAGGGAGGTCAGCTACCCCGAATGGCTGGCAAATGTCGTACTTGTCCGGAAGGCGAGCGGAAAGTGGAGGATGTACGTCGACTACACCGACCTGAACAAGGCATGCCCCAAGGATAGCTTTCCGCTTCCGCGGATAGACCAACTGGTCGACGCGACTTCCAGATATCAGCTGCTGTCTTTCATGGACACCTTCTCCGGCTACAACCAGATAATGATGGCTCCACAGGACGAGGAGAAAACTGCCTTTATAACAGACCGGGGGCTGTACTGTTACAAGGTAATGCCCTTCGGTCTGAAGAATGCTGGCGCCACTTACCAGCGCCTCGTCAACAAAATCTTTAAAGAGCAAATCGGCCGGAACATGGAGGTGTACGTGGACGATATGCTGGTGAAGAGCCGCCATGCAAACCAGCACATCGCGGATCTGGAGGAGACTTTCGCCACCCTGCGGAAGTTTCGCGTGAAGCTGAACCCAGCGAAGTGCGCCTTTGGCGCTTCGGCCGGGAGGTTCCTCGGTTTCATTGTCAACCAGCGGGGGATCGAAGCCAACCCAGACAAAATCAAGGCCATCCAAGATATGTCCCCTCCGACCAAAGTGAAGGAGGTTCAGGAGCTCGCTGGGAGGGTCGCCGCGCTCGGACGATTTGTGGCAAAATCGGCCGAACGCTGCCAACCTTTCTTCAAGGTGTTGAAACGCCCGAAAGACTTCCTCTGGACGGCCGAATGTCAAGCAGCATTCGACCAGCTCAAGGAATACTTGGCGTCTCCTCCCCTGCTGTCCAAGCCGCAAGAAGGGGAGATGCTCTACCTCTATCTGGCGGTCTCCCCAACCGCAGTCAGTGCGGTACTGGTTCGGAAAGAGGCAAAGTTCCAGAAGCCTGTGTACCACATCAGCCGGGTCTTACGAGATGCCGAGACGCGGTATACGAAGGCTGAAAAGATCGCCTTCGCGCTGCTGACCGCGACCAGGAGGCTTCGCCCCTATTTCCAGGCCCATTCTGTCACCCTCTTGACCGATCAACCGCTGCGGCAGATCCTCAGCAATCCTGAGAATGCGGGACGGCTGGTGAAGTGGGCAGTAGAACTTGGTGAGTTCGACATCCGCTACCAGCCCCGACCCGCCATCAAGGCCCAGGCGCTCGCGGATTTCCTCGCTGAGTGCACGGTGCAGGAGGCGGAACCTAGGTCGCCGGAAACACCCAGCCTCGACCTCCCGATTTGGACGCTTCACATCGATGGGTCGTCGAACCCCGAAGGTGGAGGGGCCGGGCTGGTCCTCACCAGCCCTGATGGAGTGATAGCCGAGTATGCCTTGAGGTTCGGATTTCCAGTGACCAACAACGAGGCGGAGTACGAGGCCCTAGTCACGGGACTCAAACTCACCAAGGAGCTCGGCATCCGGCGCCTGAAGGTCTTCACCGACTCCCAGCTGGTGGTCGGGCAGGTCCGTGGGGAGTTCGAAGCCCGGAACCCGACCATGCAGAATTACGTCCGGAAGGTGCAAGCACTCATTCCCGACCTCGGCAGTGTCGACATCCAGCAGGTCCCAAGAAGTGAAAATGCCAGGGCCGACAGGTTGTCCCGCTTAGTGAGCGCAGACGCGCACAACTTGTCGAGGGCGATCTACCTGGAGACCCTGGATGCCCCGAGCATCGGCGAGGCTGGAGCGGTGATAGCGATTGATCCGGAGCCGTCTTGGATGGACCCGCTTGTCGCCTACCTCGCCGAAGGGATCCTCCCTGAAGACGAAGATCAAGCCCGGCGACTTGTTATGAAGTCCGCCCACTACGTACTCCATGAAGGGAGGCTGTATCGGACCTCGTTCACCGCCCCCCTCTTAAAGTGCCTCCGCCCCTCGGAAGCGGCCTACGTCCTCGGCGAAGTCCACGAAGGCGTTTGCGGATCACACTTGGGGGCTAGGTCCTTGGCGCACAAGATCATGAGGCAAGGCTATTATTGGCCTACCTTGTTGGAGGACTCAAAGGATCATGTACGGAAATGCGACGCCTGCCAGCGCCACGCCAACGTCCAGAGAGTCTCTTCTGTCCCCTTGGCACCAATCACTGCACCCTGGCCCTTCACCCAGTGGGGAATGGATATCCTCAGACCATTCCCCGTCGCTTCAGCTCAGCGGAAATTTTTGATTGTTGCAATCGACTACTTCACCAAGTGGGTCGAGGCAGAGCCGCTGGCCACTATCACGGAGGCGCAAGTCCGGAAGTTCGTGAAGAAGAACATCATTGTCCGATTTGGGGTACCTCGGGTCCTCATCTCGGATAATGGCCGACAGTTCGACAACAAGCATTTCCGTGACTTCTGCGAGGAGTTCGAGATCGAGCATCGGTTCACATCTGTGTCACATCCCCAAACCAACGGCGAGGCCGAGGTCACAAATCGGACAATCCTCCAAGGAATCAAAGCGCGAATCGGTCGGACGGGGCAAGCTTGAGTCGAAGAACTCGAGAATGTCCTTTGGGCGTATCGGACCACGCATCGGACCCCTACCGGGAAGACGCCTTTCAGCCTAACCTATGGCACGGAAGCCGTTGTCCCCGTGGAGCTCGGACTCCCCTCACCTCGGGTGGCCGCGCACCGACCCGAGGCCAATTCGGAGCAACTCCGAGGAAACCTGGATCTCTTGGAAGAAGCGAGGGAAATGGCGCAGGTTCGGATGGCGATGTATCAGCGGAGGGTGGCCCGATATTACAACTCCAAGGTCCGACCGAAGCTTTTCAGAATCGGAGATCTGGTGCTAAGGCGAGCTAAAGTATCTCAACCTGCGGAAGGTGGGAAGCTAGCGCCAAATTGGGAAGGCCCGTATAGGGTTCGCTGGGTAAACCGACCTGGCTCCTACCAGTTGGAGGCCCTAGATGGTCGAGAAATTCTAAGGAGCTGGAATTCCGCTAACCTGCGGATGTATTACCAGTAGAACGACAATGCCAGAAAGACAGTTCAAAAATGTATAACACTTTTCATTTCAATAATTTCTGGTTACAACGGCGTGCTCGTGTGATTACAAGGAATTCCCAGAGGGGAATTAGGGTGTAAAGAAAGTAAAGAAGAGGTGGAGACTCCGAGGAGCTGAAGATCTGGGATCCCGAAACCTCCATCTGAAGCGGTTGCAATCCCGCCGGAAGTGGGTGCTTCCAACCGGAGGCGCCATCGGCGTCTCACGAAAGAGACGAAGAGCCGGCACGGATGAAGAAGAAGTGGACGAAGGAGAAGTCCACACTGCCTCCAACCGGAGGCGCCATCCACGCCCCACGAAAAGGACGAGGAGCCGCCGCAGACGAAGCTCCCGCTGCCTCCAGGGGAACGCCACCTCCAAGGGATATTCCGGTCCTCCCCAGTGCTAGGGGAGAGAAGGAATACAAGGGAGAAGAGCATATAGAGGCGCGGTCCCGGATTAGGCGCCTGGTGCGGAGCTCAATCGGGAGGCCGAACTTCAAGGAGGAGAGACGTGATCCCGGATGAAACGCCTAGAGCGGAGTTCCGCCGGGGAGAACCTCCTTGTTGATCCCAGATGAAACGGCTAGTTGGCGGAAGTCGCGAAGGGCGCGCCTCCCGTTCCTTCGGTAGGGGTCTCTCAACCATGCGCCGGAGAGGAGGCCCTCGATCCATGGCAACCTGAACAGCTCCGGCTTGGCAGGCTCCATCGCACCTGCACCTATATTTATAGCCAAACTGCGGCCCCCCGGTCGTTCCGATGCGGGTGGCTCCAATAAATGCGGGCGCATTGAATCCGGAGCTGATCCGGCTCTCGAGGCGTATCTTCCCGCGATTTCCTAAGCGTCATTCGCCTTAATCGCATTCTTTGTGCAGGACACTCCGGGTGGCCTGTACCCCTAGGTCCACGTATCTCCGCTCGCCCCCAGGCCGCATCCGCCTCGAAGAACGCGCGTATCGCGGCCGCTTAACTGACACTCCTCGCAAGCAGCAACTGGCGATCCGATTTTCCAGGTAACCCCTCAATTAGCATTTAATGCCCATCTGGTGTTCCCCAGGCAACGCTTGGAGAGGAGGAGAAACACGATCGCAGCTGGCCACGGAGAAATCCCGTCGGGCGGCAAGCGACAGGCGCACGACCAGCGAGCGGAATTTCCCGAGGCTCGGCCCTCGGATGCCAGGCTAACCCGATGATCATCCCGGGAGCAGACTAGCCTGAAGCCCCGATCGGTCGCCTCGGCTTGCGCCAGCCTTGGCCGACCAACGAGCGGAATTTTCCGAGGCTCGGCCCTCGGATGCCAGGCTAACCCGATGATCATCCCGGGAGCAGACTAGCCTGAAGCCCCGACCGGTCGCCTCGGCTTGCGCCAGCCTTGGCTGACCAACGAGCGGAATTTCCCGAGGCTCGGCCCTCGGATGCCAGGCTAACCCGATGGTCATCCCGGGAGCAGACTAGCCTGAAGCCCCGACCGGTCGCCTCGGCTTGCGCCAGCCTTGGCCGACCAACGAGCGGAATTTCCCGAGGCTCGGCCCTCGGATGCCAGGCTAACCCGATGATCATCCCGGGAGCAGACTAGCCTGAAGCTCCGACCGGTCGCCTCGGCTTGCGCCAGCCTTGGCCGACCAACGAGCGGAATTTTTCGAGGCTCGGCCCTCGGATGCCAGGCTAACCCGATGGTCATCCCGGGAGCAGACTAGCCTGAAGCCCCGACCGGTCGCCTCGGCTTGCACCAGCCTTGGCCGACCAACGAGCGGAATTTCCCGAGGCTCGGTCCTCGGATGCCAGGCTAACCCGATGGTCATCCCGGGAGCAGACTAGCCTGAAGCCCCGACCGGTCGCCTCGGCTTGCGCCAGCCTTGGCCGACCAACGAGCGGAATCTCCCGAGGCTCGGCCCTCGGATGCCAGGCTAACCCGATGATCATCCCGGGAGCAGACTAGCCTGAAGCCCCGACCGGTCGCCTCGGCTCGCGCCAGCCTTGGCCGACCAATGGGAAGAATTTCCTGAGGCCTAACCCTCGGATGCCTGGCTTAGCGCCGGAAGAATTTCCCGAGGCTCGGCCCTCGGATGCCAGGCTAACCCGATGATCATCCCGGGAGCAGACTAGCCTGAAGCCCCGACCGGTCGCCTCGGCTTGCGCCAGCCTTGGCCGACCAACGAGCGGAGTTTCCTGAGGCCTGACAACCCTCAGATGCCAGGCTAACCCGATGGTCATCCCGGGAGCAGACTAGCCTGAAGCCCCGACCGGTCGCCTCGGCTTGCGCCAGCCTTGGCCGACCAACGAGCGGAATTTCCCGAGGCTCGGCCCTCGGATGCTAGGCTAACCCGATGATCATCCCGGGAGCAGACTAGCCTGAAGCCCCGACCGGTCGCCTCGGCTTGCGCCAGCCTTGGCCGACCAACGAGCGGAATTTCCTGAGGCCTAACCCTCGGATGCCTGGCTTATCGCCGGAAGAATTTCCTGAGGCCTAACCCTCGGATGCCTGGCTTAGCGCCGGAAGAATTTCCTGAGGCCTAACCCTCGGATGCCTGGCTTAGTGCCGGAAGAATTTCCTGAGGCCTAACCCTCGGATGCCTGGCTTAGCGCCGGAAGAATTTCCTGAGGCCTAACCCTCGGATGCCTGGCTTAGCGCCGGAAGAATTTCCTGAGGCCTAACCCTCGGATGCCTGGCTTAGCGCCGGAAGAATTTCCTGAGGCCTAACCCTCGGATGCCTGGCTTAGCGCCGGAAGAATTTCTTGAGGCCTAACCCTCGGACGCCTGGCTTAGCGCCGGAAGAATTTCCTGAGGCCTAACCCTCGGATGCCTGGCTTAGCGCCGGAAGAATTTCCTGAGGCCTAACCCTCGGACGCCTGGCTTAGCGCCGGAAGAATTTCCTGAGGCCTAACCCTCGGATGCCTGGCTTAGCGCCGGAAGGATTTCCTGAGGCCTAACCCTCGGACGCCTGGCTTAGTGCCGGAAGAATTTCCTGAGGCCTAACCCTCAGATACCCGGCCTAGCGCCAGAAAAATTTCAAGAGTCGGGAGTCAGCGAGACGCTACCAAGAGTTAAAAAGAAGGACGAAAGTGAAATGAAGAAACTCTATTTGCATTAACTTTCATTGTTTCAGGGCCGGGACTCATACCACTTGGCAAAACGCCAACACACAAAGAAAAGTACAGAGGGTCAGCTTGGAGGAACCCCCGGGTCGGGAACGCCCGGCACGTCTGCAAGGGGTAGGGAGACGGTTGGAGAATCAGCAGGCAATGGCGCCGGAGGGGAGTCGAGAAGGGAGATCCCACTCAGGTCAATTTCGGGGTACTTAGTCGGCACCCTTGCCAGGCCTTCCTCGAAGCCTAAGACAAAGGAGTCGGACCCCGCGTCCGACATGTCACGGACGAACTCGTCAGACTGACGATAGGCCTGTACCGCCCCCGACATGTCACGGGTGAACTCGGCGGACTGACGATAAGCCTGTACCGCCTGACGCCCGATCTCCGCACTCTTCTCGGCCAGCGCCGCCTCTGCTCGCTCCATAATCTGAGCTTTTGCCTCCAAGACCTTCGCCACAATCCGGTCATCCGCCTCGGAGGAGACCCTCAGCAGATCAGCCTGGGCCTCCTTGTGCTTCGCCTCGGCAGCGATGCGAGCAGCCTCAGCCTCCTCCAGGCGCGAATGAAGCTCCTGGTCGCTCGCACGGGACTTCTCCAAGGCCGACTCCAATTCGCCCAGCTTGGCTTCAAGAGACCGGGTCCGGTTGCGGACGTTGTCGGCTGACCGCTGGGCCTTCTCCCACCTCTCCCGGTAGTCGGCAGCCTTCCGGGACTGCTTCTCGGCCCGCTCCTCCGCCTTCTTGATCTCGCCCTCGAGACCTGAGGCAACCTTGAGTTGCTCCCGAGCCTCCAACAGTTGCTTCTCGAGGGTGGCGAAGCCGAGTGCCCGCTCTTCGGCCACCTGGAGCCTCGTCTCGAGGTCCCTGGTCGTCCTCCCCGCCGCAGCCTGACCTCCCTCCTCTATTGCCTTCAGTTGGCTCTCGGCCCTCGCCAGAAGCCTCGCCTGTTCCTCGTAGCACTCCTCCAGGCGGATCATGTACTGGGCGAGCTAAGAGATAGGAAAAACGAGGGCGTCAGGCGGGGATCAACAGAGCCTATAAATGATGAAAGCGACCGAAAGAACACTCACCGACATGAGACAGACGCAGCTGGCAGCCCCAACGTCAGGGACCCTCATCTCCCGGACCTGCCTGCGGTCCTTCTCCAGCAGTACCGTCTCGATGAGGTTTCGGGCGCCGGCGAAAGTGAAGGCCGACCCCGACTTCTCCCCGGAGTCGGACGGTGGTTCCGCAGCCTTACCCTTACCCATCGCTTGGGGAAGAGTCATGCTGACCACGCTCGGGGCGGGGACCGCCCCTGGAATTGACAGGGTCCCGCTCGGCCGGGGCCTCGGCGCGTCCCTCCTCGTATCATTCGGAGCCGACCGAGTCGAAGGCTGGGCTGGGGACCGATCACGTCCGGCCCGTCCATCTTGGGCGCGCCCGGGTGATGCCTCCGGAGAAACGGTAGTCTCGGCATCGGAGGGCTGATACAGCGTCAACTCCCGGTCCGCGCCCGCGGCGTCCCCCTGATCGGTGGGTCCGGACCCGTCTGTCGGCGTCGGAGTCACCTGCCGGCGGGACTTCTTCGCCGGTGGGGCCCCGCTCGGAGGAGCTCGTTTCTTCCTCCGGACTGCTTCCAGTAGGGACGTCCTACCAACAGCCGTTGCCTTGTCCGACCGCATGACGTCGTCGATCTCTGCAAAAAGGACGAGGTGGTCGGAGGTTGAGAAACTGAAGGAAAGAACGAAACGAAAGAGGAGAAAAGAGCTAAAAAAGAAATGGTGGCGGGCTCACGGTCAGTGGGGACCGAGCTCAGACCGACGTTCACCAAGGTATCCTCGGAAATAAGGCGAGCCACCGGGGGGAGCCGACCCTCGGCAACCAACTCCTTCAAGACGGCGACGCCGTCGGATTCCTCCCTCGACAACCTCGATAGGCCAATCGGGGACTTCATCGGCGTCTCCCAGGTTGCCCTGATTCCCCAAGAGGGATCTGCGTCAACGAAAAAGAAGCGCCCCTTCCAGCCGTGAATGGAGGTAGGAGCCTCCTTGACGAGGCCGCACCCTCGCCGCGCCGCAAAGCACCACCACCCTTTATCCTGGGGGTGGCCACTCAGGCCGTAGTATTCCCAAAAGACATTCAGGGTGGCGGGAACCTCGTGCATGCAGCAGAGAACCTGAAAGGCCGTCAGGGCGCGCCATGAGTTCGGCACCAGCTGCGTCGGCGCCACTCTTAAACCCCGAAGCACCTGAACGACTAAGTCCGAGGGGGGAAAGCGGAACCCGGCCTGAAGAATGCCCTCATTGATGGCAACCTTCCCTGGAGGAGGGTGGGACATCCTCTCCTCAGGCCCCGGGAGCGTAACATTGCAGGCCTCGGGAAGGTGGTATCGAGCCACGAACCTATCTAGGTCTTCGGCGGCCAACTCCGACTTAATGCGGTCTGCTCTCACTTCGCCCATCCCTAATGGCCAGTGAATCTACGGTCAGGACAGGGTCGAGAAGGGGGAAAGGACCGGAACGACTGGAGTACACTAATACAAAAGGAGAGTATGGAGAGCCCTAAATTAAAGAATGGAGCAACTCACCGGAAGAGAAGGAAGAACGGCTCCGAGAGCGTCAAAGGAGGAGCAAGCGAACAGTCCGACGGCGATGACGGCAGCGCAAAGGAGAAACTCGAAGATGTCTGTAAAGAGAAAGGCGGACGGAGGAGGACCCCCGGTTAAATAGGCGGAAAGGTGGGTGACGCCTCGGTGATGCCAGAGGACGCCTGGCTGCCGAAGGGTCGCTCGCGCCCCAAAGGCGAATCGACGCCATTAAGGAAGGATGTCCGCCGAAATCCTCAGACTGCCAGGTCAGCAACAACCGCCATACGCCATAAAGAAGGCGGGGAGCTCGAAGCGCGCGCGCCTCTCCGAGGGATGGTGACAATCTCGAAGCATCACTTCCTTCACCCGTTCCCCTTCTGGTTCCAGGCTCGGAAGTGGGGGGCTACTGTTACGGGGGAACTCAGCCACCATGCCCCACGTGACCGGCACGCGCGCCCTAGAAGACTACAGCTGCCCCTTGATCCAGTAACCCGACCCCGAGTCGGATATCTTCGGCCTCGCAGCCCGACCCCGAGTCGGCTGCCCCTTGATCCAGTAACCCGACTCCGAGTCGGATATCTTCGGCCTCGCAGCCCGACCCCGAGTCGGCTGCCCCTTGATCCAGCAGTCCGACCCCGAGTCGGATATCTTCGGCTTCGCAGCCCGACCCCGAGTCGGCTGCCCCTTGATCCAGCAATCCGACCCCGAGTCGGCAATCTCTCGACAACGACAGGCTGTTCCCCTGAAGCACGCCGCGACCCTCTGCTCCACTACTCCCTGCAACGGTCGTATCCGGCGCTGCTCCACGATCTCCTGTAACAGCCGTACAAAGCGGAGCTCCGCTACGCCCTATCATGGCCGTACCCAGCGCTACCCCACGACGCCCTGTAACGGCCATGTCAGTGGCAACTCCATCGTGCCACACGATGACCAACCCCCCAAAAGGACCCCCCAGCCGAGGAGGTAAGCAAGAACTTCCAGTGCATACTCTTACTTGCGACTATTATCTCTCCTTCTCCTCCAATCTCCTCTGACTTGATCGTCGGAGGGCCCCCACTACCCCAGTGGTGGTGCGAGGCTTCCTTGCAGGTTCCCCGGTGGAAGGTGGAGCACAATCAACACCAACCAAGACAACTCAGACGGAATCCCGTTCACACCGCTGTGCCAATCGTTCTCGGTTTGGACCACCAGCAACAGTAATATATAGTAACTTTTCTCTCATATTTACTTCTAGATCTATTGATATTTTTTATTTGTTGATATATGTATATATTTTTTTTCTCATTTTATATATCTCGTATTTGTCAATATATTTATATATAATTTTTTATTTTTCTTATTTAATATTTTTATATAAACTATCAAAAATTTATAATTACTCTACATTTGATCAATCTCAAGTAATAATTGTAGTGAAAAGACTAAGTAATAATTGTGAAACTTTTATTGTTATTTCATTGCTATTTTATTATTATTATATACTAAAAGTAATTATTGTTATTTGATATCGGATGAGATCTAGAATAGATATTATCTTAGTAACTCTAGTATGTTACTATCCTCCATGTGTAATGCACTTATTTTTTTTAAAAAAAAGAATATTTCTCATGAGCAACATGTGCTTCTTACATTATAAGTTATCATTGATGATAAATTTTCTAAATTTTTTTATCAATGCATGTCATTTATCAAAACAAATATCTTGTCCTCGGTTAACATTTTATAAAGAGAATTCTGCACCTAATAATAACTAGTAACTGCATGTAGTCCTTTTCTTTAAAATTTACACAATTCAAATAAGTAAATTAATTTTTATTTAAGTTTTTCAACAAATATTGATGTTATTTTTTATATTATTGATTATTACTATTTATGATCAAGTTAAATAAAAATCGTTACTATTATTATTGTTTCAATTTCAGAAATAAGAATCCAGACAGTTTTATATTTCTTTTTCTCCTCTTTTTTTTGTTGTCCTTTACTTCACAACTATTGCTGGAACCATAACGGTTCTCTTTTCTTGCGGCCACTTCACTCTGCCATTAAATGTTGGTTTCGGACTTCAAAAAATCCAGGTTGATCGGTGTCCAACCATTCTTTTCACCCTGGTATCACCTTTCTTCACGAAGAATCTTGATACTGGTCAACGGCTTAGGTTTGCTCCTCAACATCGAGGTTGTCGTTTTGGACGAAGATAAAACCAATCCACGTCAAAAAAAAATTTGATGTATGGGCGAGCCCATGCGGTTGTTTATTATTATTATTATTATTATTGTTATTGTTGTTATTATTGTTGTTGTTGTTGTTAATTGTTGTTGTTGTTATTAATGTTGTTGTTGTTATGGTTGTTATTGTTATTTATATTGTTGTTGTTGTTATTAATGTTGTTGTTGTTATTATTGTTGTTGTTGTTATCATTATTATTTTTATTATTATTATTATTATTAGTATATTGCTAGATAAATGCTAAAAAGAAATAAGACTCCCAGCACGAAAAAAAAAGTATGAGTTTTGACGCAAATGTCGCTAACTTGACCATCATAACAAATTTTGCCGAAATGGCTTATTAGCGTTGGAATATGAGAATGCTTTAAAGCGTCGGCAAGGTTAAACATTATTATGTTATGATGCTTGAAAGCATCATCAAATGCCAATAATAAAATTTATAAAAAAAATATAACCAATGGCAGCATGGCAGCTGCTGGGTCGATAAGCTTTTGTCCCTGATGAATGGTTGAAGAATCTCCTTCAAGCCCAATTTGTTGGCTTCGACACCTAGCCATGCTGCTATGAGACGAAAGAGGGTGGCAATTGCTTGCCTCCAGGTCTTAGCAACTGGCCAAGCACTACAGAAAAACTCATCTTTTTCGGCATTTTTTATAACCTTTTCCAACGCTTATAAGCATCGGCTAAAGTTCCGACAATGCTAATCAAAGCGTCGCAGAAGCGTCGACGATATCGGAGTGGCAAAAGTTTTTGCCAATGCTACATAAAAGTATCAGCAAAAATGGGGATTTGTCGACGAATACGAAACGAATACAAACCTCATGGTTTTCGTCCACGCTTTGAAGTATCGGCAAATTCCTGTTTTTGCCGATGCTTTCATGTAGCGTCGGCATAACCCTAACTTTCACCAACGCTTTAAAGCGTCAGCGTAGGCTTGCCGGGCATGTGCCATGATGTTTTTTACCGACGCTTAAAATCATCGAAATTTGTATTTTTTTAAAAAAATAAAAATACAAATGCATATCATAAAACACATATTATAACAATATGAACCTGTATTACATTTATATTGACACAAACATTCAGATTATTCGAAATATTTATATTGTCATATCTGATTAAATTTATATAATAAGTTTAGAATTACAATGTACTTTGAAAAATAAGAAACATATACATATCAAACTCCATAAAAAACAGTCTAGAAGGTATCAGGGACGGGATTCAGTTCCATCATCATCATCTCTACGAGCGTTTGAAGTATTAGAAATCTAAAAAAAAAAGAAAAATCTTAGAAGTTAGGAATAATATGATACATTGACTCATACATCATAATTGATAATATGTAAAGTATTCAAATATATATAGTTATTTACCTGAGAAGGAAGAAATCATTATAACAAAGATGAAATATTCGCAAGCTGAGACTGCAAATTTTTTTGGTTCTGCTTCAGCTCTTCAATAGTTGCTTGAAAATGATGAACTTCTGTAGTGTTACTACCTTCTCTAACATTTCTTGTAAACATGCCCACCGCAGACAACTAAGTGGGGGTAACTCCAACGTTGTAACCCCTCACTCGACCATAACGCTTTGAGCCCATCAATTCAACGAGCACTTAAGCTTCGATATGACTAATCGCGTCGGATGATGATGACTCTCCGACCCGCTTTGAAATAAGATTTGTTACCCTATCCTATATCTCTCAAAAGAAAAAGTTAAATTAATGTATGCCAATAATAGAAAAAAAATCATTGCACAAGTCTAAGATGAATACATACAACTATATCTCTTGACTCCTCCCGAACAAAGCTGCCATCTCAGTGGGTGTGAGTTTATAAAACTCCACTTTACGAGGCTTTCTCCCATTATCATCCATCTACAACAAAAAATATATTTCAAAAGTATACATGCTATATGATAGAATAATTTAAGATAAATTTAAAGAGTTTCAAAAAAACTTACGAATTCAGCTCTACGCCTCGCATAACTCATGGAGCCTGAAGTGTAAGGAACAATTTGCGATGCTCGAGCAGCTATACCAATGTTGAAATATATCTTTTCCAAAAAACAGTAAATAATGCAATATATACAATGTATAAATTTTTAAACTATAATAATAGTAAATACAATCTAAGTTATTGAAAAAATATATATAACCTAAGCTTTCTCGAAAAACCAGTAGCGGACAAGCTCCCTCCACTGATGAGAGATTATGTAAAATATTCAAATACAGTCATTTGGACAACTGTGTATTTTCTCATTTCCAAAATTCAATTCTTTTACTAGTTTTTTGGCTTCATAAGATCGCTTGGAGGGAGGAGGAGAGGAGATCGCTCGGCGCCGGAGAGGAGGGAAGAGGAGGGGACAAGGGTCGGCACTGGAGAGGAGGGAGGAGGAGGGGAGAAGGGTCGGCTAGCTATTATGGCTTGATATCGATCGAGGATGGAGGAGAAGGGGCGCGGCCGATGATTTTGTTAGGAATTAGGTTTTCGACGATGTGTATAAGCGCCGTCTTAAGTTAAGACTACAACGACGCTAATTAGTGTTGCATATTTCCGACGCCTTTTAAAAGCGTCGGCTATTTTTGGTTCTAGACCGACATTTACCAACGCTTGTAAAAAACGTCGGCAAAAAAGTGTCGTAAAATCCAATTTTCCTGTAGTGAAGGAGATCTTGAATAAGATAACTAAGCAGCTGCAGCCATTGAAGAATGAATAACCGAAGCATCGAAATTAACTTTTAATACTCCTAAGGGAGGGGGTTCCCACGACGCCTGTTTGGAAGTTTTAGCAAATATAGAAGAAGTAATATCTCCCCAGTACTTAACCGGAGCATTGCAAGATGATTCCCCTACAAAATAGCAATCATTTACAACATTAACGACGCCAAGCCAGATGCCACCGAAGGTTTTAACCCTCACAGGCACTGCCATCCTCCATATCCACCGAAATCGGCACAGGTGATCAGGTACAACCTGCAAGGGGAATTGCAACTATTTTGGTCATCATTTCAGCCGGAAATAGTGATGATAATATAACCCCATTCCATTGCCAGTCTAATGTAATTAGAGATTGCACCTGCATATCTGAATGTATCTAATCCATGTTGATAGAAGTTGGCCATTGCTTCAAAGGAATAGGATCCAACCAAGATCCTTTAAAACATTTATAGTAGATCTTGTGGCAATTGACTATTAAAATTGATGCTGCACTATTGGCCCCTAAGATCACAGATCTTGGCACATTTTCCCACCAAACTCAGTATGTCATCCATGGATTTTCTAACATTATATTGTATTATTGTTGTAACCTATCTCTCTCTCTCTCTCTCTCTCTCTCTCTCTCTCCCTCTCTCTCTCTCTCTCTCTCTCTCTCTCTATATATATATATATATATATGGGCTGTGCCCAACCTATTTATAGAAGGTTCGTGAATGGTCACTGAGATCACTATATTTGTGGCCCATGGGCTGTGACCAACCTATTTATAGAAGGTTGGTGAATGGTCACTGAGATCATATCTTTTTTCGGCCTATGGGCTGTGACCAACCTATTTGTAGAAGGTTGGTGAATGGTCACTGAGATCATATCTTTTTTTGGCCTATGGGCTGTGACCAACCTATTTATAGAACGTTGGCGAATGGTCACTGAGATCATATCTTTTTTTGCCCTGATGTAGGGTTTGGATCTTTGGAAGCAATTAATGCAAGCATATAGTAGTGGATACTTACCAATTTATGGAAGGTTGGTGAATGGTCATTGAGACTATATATATATATATATATCGTGGCCTCGTGTAGGGTTTGGATTTATTATTATTATTATTATTATTATTATTATTATTATTATTATTATTATTATTATTATTATTATTATTATTATTATTGTTATTATTATTATTTAGTGAAAACGATAATTCATTTAACTCTAATATGAGTACATTCAGCCAAATCAAAAGAAAGTAAAGAGTACAAAGGAGTGGAAATGTCAGCTACATATGTCCAAAGGAGCTCCCCGGAGTGCCGGGCGACGTAAGAGGCGACCCAATCCGCTGCTCTGTTTGTTTTCCGGTACACATGTGCTGCCTGAAAAACATCCATCTCCTGAACCAATCTCCGAGTCTCCAGGAAGAGAGAGCGACCCTCACCGTATCTATCCGCACTCCGGATCCAATCGATTACCGCAGAAGAGTTCCCCTCGAGATGCACCCGCTCGGCACCGAGAACCCTCCTCGCATAGGATAAACCCTCCCAAGCTGCCCACAGCTCTGCCCCACCAACAGTGAGCCCTGGTATGCGACGGCCACCAGCTGCTATCAGCTTGCCTAAGAAGTCTCTGATCACAAAACCCCCACCTCCAGAAACACCATCCACCGACCGACTACCATCAAAGTTTACCCTAAGATAACCAAGAGGTGGGGCACCCATGAAACAAGGGTGAACCTGTGCGCTGTAACAGCGGAAAGAGTACCTCAGATGTCCCTAACCATCCCTGAGGAGAACAAAGCAGTAGCTCCGGTGATCTCCCCTGCATGTAGTACAGCTCGATTTACCACCATCCTCGAAGACCACCTCCTACCCTCAAATAGGGTTTAGATCTTTGGAAGCAGTGCAAGCATATAGTAGTAGATGCTTACCAGACTATTTATTTCGAATAAATTATTATAGTAAAGTTCAGACATTACCATTTTTCTAAAATGATGTATAATTCTTTTTATGATATTGACTGGTGCTTTATTGCATTGTATCGTGAAGTATCTATCACTTGGGAAATATGAGGTGAGAGAAATCATGCACACCAGCATTATCATGTGATGCATGTGCTTTAGATGAGGAGGATCGGTCGTCGAAGTGTGCTTCTTTTCAACCCCTCTCGGTGGCGATGGCAACCTACTATGGGTAGTGATATGGTGGTGGTGGTGGTCATAGATGATTTTAGTTTTCAAAAAACAAAAAATATTTTTATAATTTTTTTATAATTTTTAGAAATAAAAAATAAAAAAAATGAAAACCAAAATTAGGTTACCAAATTTCATTTTCATTTTGTGTTTTTGAAAACACATACTGTAAATTGACAATCATACCAAACAAAGTCAAGATCTCTATATCCTCGTAATCTTTCAAGCTTACTTTTAAAAAGGAACTACTTGTTTGAGATCAGTTTTACTAATCTAAGACTTGTATATGGATTTAATTTGTTTCATGCATTTATCTTCTTGTTAGTTTTCCCGATGCACAACTAGGTAACTTCAGCTTCACTATGTTGACATATTGGTAGGGCAACTATCAACCCTGGATAACTTTTATTGATTGGTTGCATGCATATTATTCTACATAGCATGGGGCATCTGTTGTCATGCCCCGAACTCGAAGCGCAACAGATGTCGCATGCCTGTACAACAGACGATACAGATATTGTAAGGCTACATATCATATCAAAGTAATGACAATCTTTAAAATTTATTTAAACATTAATGTTGCCCAGAGATGGTCACCCAAGAGGGGGGTGAATTGGGTGTTTTAAAACTTTTTGTCCAATTAAAAATAAAACACACAAATGTATGAGCTAAAGTAGAAATAGAGGTATGAAAACAGACAATCGCAAAGACAAGGTTTTATAGTGGTTCGGAGCTTCCACTGCTCCTACATCCACTCCCCAAAGTACCTTTGGGAATTTCCACTATAATCCAAGATTACAGTCCGGTAGTTTTGCGAGTGCACTACCCAACTCGTTGTTTTACACCGGGCTAACAACGAACCCTACAACCCCCAATTTCACCTAGGCTTGGGACGCCTTTTCCTTGTTCCAAGTCCCTTGACTGGAACAAGCACAATAACCAAAGGTTTTACAAGAGATTTGAAAGCTCTAAATAAGCAGATAAAACAGTGAGAAATAATAAAATCCGGAAGAACCCTTTTAGCCGTTGGAAGCGTGGAAAATGGTGGTTCTTCCGATGTGGCTCGCGTTGTCTTGAATGTGAGCTTTGAATGCCGATCGGGAGAGAGTAGTTGAGCTCGAAATCAGTTGGGAAGCTTGAAAGCATTTGATTTCTTCACTTGAATGCACTAACTCCCTTGAACCTCTTTCTCTTACTTCTCTCTTGAATGATCTTGTGTTGGGTTGGTGAGAAGTTGTTGGAAGGCACTTAAGAACTCCCTTTTATAGCCCAAAAAGCAAATATAGCCGTTAGACACAAAGAAAGAGACGTTTGAAATTCAAACAAACCTGCAAAAAGGTGTCAGTCGCGTCCCAGGCGCTCCGGAGACGTCTCCGCTTCAACGCGAGACGTCTCGGCTGTAAGATTTTTCTTTTGACGTTGTTTGGGGTCGACTCGGCGCTTTACGGGGACGTCTCGGGATGTTTGCACTTTTTGCATGGGGACGACTCCGCTGCCTCGGGGACGACTCCGCTGTTTTATCTTCGAAAAACAAGTCCTCTGGAATTCTCTGAGAGAGTCGACTCCGCTTTTTCAGGGGACGTCTCCGTTGCCTTATCACCGAAAAAGATATCCTCTGGAATACCCTGAGAGAGTCGACTCCGCTACCTCGGGGACGACTCCGGAAGTCTGCTTTTTACTCGCGGGGACGACTCCGCGTCCTGTGGAGACGACTCGCGCGCATCCCTTGAAATCGGCCTTTCTGCCGCCTCTGAGAGAGTCGACTCCGCCTCTGAGAGAGTCGACTCCGCCTCTGAGAGAGTCGACTCCGACCCTGCGAGACGCCTCGCCAGGTGCCGGGGACGTCTCCAGACGTGCCAATTCTTCCTGTTTGTGCCAGAGACGTCTCTGAGACAACCCGGAGACGTCTCGGCTGTCCCTGATCTATTTTCTTCAACTCAAAAATTCTTCAATAAATCCTTAAAAATTATGGGAACTTGCCTAGACATTTCTTAACAATATTATTAGTTAATCACCTGAAATTCTCAAATAAATTGTTAAGATAAATGGAATTATACTCTGGTGTTTTGTATTCGTCAAAATCCATTAGGGGGTCAACAATCTCCCCCTTTTTGATGATGACAAAACACTGAGTATATGCAAAATTCGAAATTTAAACATATACACAGTATTTGATCAGATGTACAAGTATAATGTTTTGATTTGAGCTAGATACAGTGTGCATAATTCAAAATAGTCAACTTTCAGTTCTATCCTTATGCATAAGATTGATCTTCATAGCTCTTAAGCAATTTTAGCATATCAACTGAATTTGAATCAAGTTAAAATTTAAATTAATGAAATATTGATGCTAAAGACAATTGAAGGCTAAGTTTTTTTTGACTCCTCCTTTCTTTTCCAGAAGGGCAATTATCTTAAAGCCAATATTCTTCAATTTTATCTTTTTCTAATTCAATTTTTTAAGAATGAGTGTAAATTTTGCATTCCATATTTAGGTTCTACTCCATATACTCCATATATGTATATCTACTCAATACACTCCATAAATTTTGCATTCCAATATATCCAATATCCATATTGGTTCTACTCCCCCTTTTTGTCATCAACAATGAAGGGGACAAATTATCCTTAGGTACTTAAAACTCAATTCCTAGTAGAATTCAGCATATTACCATGAACCACTCAAGGATATTCAAGTTATTTTTATTAAAGAATTCAGCATTCATTTCACTCCCCCTTTGTTTTGGAATTCATTTCAGACTCCTCTTTTTGTTTAAAATAGTTATCACAAGATGTGCTCCCCCTGTTTTATATGCATTGATAAATTGTGTCAAATTTGAACACTTAAGGTATGTTATGAGATTTTTATGGCACAACACAGAATCACATACACAAAGTTTGATTCCACTGGATTTGAAACAAACACAAGATTTCAAAAGAAATTGTATGTCATTGATATGTCATTGCAATCATTTGAAGGCATTACAAGGTTAAAAAAGGAGGAAATCCTTACAAGTATTGATTCCTAATACAAAAGAAGTGTCAAAATGAGCCTAGGGTTTTACAAAAACAGATGAACCTTAGATGTCTACAAAATGTCCCTCATCGGCGACGTTGCTCATAAACCCTAGCAGCTGCATCTATAAATGCATTAATTGAGTCCAGTAGAGTTTTGAATTGATCTCCTTGAGATTGATGGAAGGCTGCTACTAGTGCTTCAAACTCGAGACTTGCCCTTTCAATTTTTCCTTTAAGTTGGGCAGCCACGGTGCCCAAATTGCCTCCAGGGCTCGTCAACTCTTGAAGACCATCTGATATGATCTTCAATTTCTCCTGTAGCTCAATTGATCGTATAGTTTGGATGGTACCCATATGAACCAACTCTGATGCTGTAGCTTCTACCTGGGTCTTGATCTCCTTCAATTCTTGTAGAAGCCCTTCATGTGAGGTACGAATGGGGGCCAACTCAGCAGTGATCATCGATCTCATCTCCTCTCTCATCTGCTGGCATATCACAGATGCTAGAGTGTGCATCTGTTCATCTGACAAAGAGAAGGGCCCACTGACTGGAGGAGGAGGAGGCACAGATGTGGAAGGTCCAGCTGAGCTGGAGGGTACATCAGGGAAGGCCATGTGGCTATGTGGAGGAGAGTGGTGGTCAGGCTCCTGATGTGGGATCTCGGGCTCTAAGGTTTGAGATTTTCTTTTTGGTACCTTGACCCAAGACCCATCTACCTTGTGAAACTCCATTCTACGCATTGTGCTTTCATTATAGTAGTCGGTGTTTCTCAAAGATTTTGCAGGCTTATTTTCTGGAATTTGAATCTTGAAATGTTTGAATACTAGGGTAAAGATCATCCCATAGGGTATGCTAAACCTAGAATACCTATGACATATAGAAATGTAGTTCAGCATAAGTCTAGGGAGGTTTAGGGGAATCCCTAGTAGGATGTGGTGCATGATGACTAAATCTCGCTCCGAAACAAAATCGAAGCGACCGGTTTTTGGAAACAAGACCCGGTTGACAATACTCAAAAGTAGTCTCATCTCGGCATTTAGGTCTTGTGAGTTAACCACATCAAGAGGGCCGCAGTCCTCTCGTCCTAAAACTAGGTTTAGGGCTATTTCCCTTTGGGGATGTGAGGTCGGAGCCTCACCGTCTTTAGGGATTTGCAACACGCTAGAAAGGATATCCTCGTTAATCTCTATCAATGTCCCTCGGACATATGCAATGTACCCTGAGTCCCCTAAGGCCATATTACTAAACATCTCTCTAACTAGGCCGGGGTAGGTTGATGTATTGAGGGTACAAAGGTATTCCCACCCTTGGGCACGGAGTCTCTCTCCAATAGAGAACCCCTCACTATCTAGAAAATGGAAATCTATATACCTACCGGTGGTTACTGTGCGATTCGCACAGGAAATGGTCGTGGTTGGCGGAGCAACCGGAGGAGACGGCGCGGAAGGCTCTTCCCTCCGTTCCTTATTGTCGGTCGCAACCCTAGGACGCCTCCCACCGGTTCTCCTAGCTCTTTTAGGTGCCATAGTTCGGAAACCCTAGGGAAATGGGGAGTTTTGGTTCGGTTTGAGGTGGAGAGAAAAATGGAGGCTAGGGTTTTGTGTTTTGTTGGGGATGAAAGGGATAGCTCGGGTCGGCTCGAGCTGTTTCGACCTATTTTAAAAATCCTCGTTCGGTCCCCGAGACGTCTCCGCGACTGATGCGAGACGTCTCGCCGGGGGGACGTCTCTGCGATTTGCCAGAGACGTCTCCGGCACTGAAAAATTTCAGACTGAATTCTATCTTTTCCTAATTTATTTCATTTAACCACACTAATCACCATGATTTCTTTTGGTGAATATAGGGTGAGTTTGTTTGTGATCCTTCCCTTTAATAATATACCTTATAAAAGTTTGATAATAATTTTTGAATTATTAATATTAAAATGAGGAATGTTTGACCAAATTTCGAATATCTATGAAATAGGCTCTGAAAATATCTCCATGAAGAGTCCAAGAGAGGGTAACCATCCTCCGGAAAGTCAAACAGTTCGTCATTTAACTTAGATAGATTCATGCTTTCACTTAATAGATACTAGGTTTGCTATTTGTGACTTTGAGGTGGATTATTAGTTTGAGTAGCAAATCATTGCAATACACGTTCAATTTATTTGCTAGGATCATACAAGCTTAAAGCATTCCTTAAATAGTTGAACCTATCTTTACAAAGGGGCTTTGTAAAGATATCGGCCAATTGATTTTCAGTACATACATACTCAATCATCACATCATTTTTCAGCACATGATCCCTAATAAAGTGATGCCTAATCTCTATATGTTTTGATTTTGAGTGTTGGACAGGATTTTTTGTTAAATTAATTGCGCTTGTATTATCACATCTAATTGGTATATTGTCCATTTTGATACCGAAGTCTTCAAGTTGTTGCTTAATCCATAGAACTTGGGCACAACAGCTTCCAGCTGCAATGTACTCAGCCTCAGCTGTGGACAAGGCAACTGAATTCTGTTTCTTGCTAAACCAAGAAACCAAATTAGCACCCAAGAATTGACATGTGCCACTTGTGCTTTTTCTGTCGAGTTTGCACCCGGCAAAATCAGCATCGGAATAAGCAATTAAATTTATGTCAGATTGTTTAGAATACCATAAGCCTACATTAGATGTCCCTACTAGATATCTAAAAATTCTTTTAACAGCTTGCAAGTGTGATTTCTTAGGACATGCTTGGTATCTAGCACACATACAAACACTGAATAATATGTCTGGTCTACTAGCAGTAAGGTAAAGTAAAGAGCCTATCATACCTCTGTACAATTTGCAGTCTATACTTTTATCTTTTTCATCTTTGTCAAGCTTGCAACTTGAGCCCATGGGTGTGCTGATTTCCTTTGCATCCTTCATTTTGAATTTTTCCAACATTTCCTTGATATATTTGGACTGACTGATGAAGATGCCTTCTTCTGATTGTTTTATTTGCAGCCCAAGGAAGAAGTTGAGCTCACCCATCATGCTCATTTCAAATTCTCCCTGCATAAGCTTGGCAAACTCTTGACAAAGATTATCATTAGTAGCACCAAAAATTATATCATCCACATAAATTTGTACAAGCAATAAGTCATTTCCTTTTCTTTTAATGAAGAGGGTTTTGTCTACATTTCCTCTCTTAAATTTATTTTCAATTAGGAAATTACTTAATCTTTCATACCATGCCCTAGGGGCTTGCTTCAGTCCATACAATGCTTTATGTAATTTATAAACATAATCTGGATGTAAGTGGTTTTCAAAACCTGGAGGTTGTCATACATAAACTTCCTCCATTATATAACCATTTAAAAATGCACTTTTTACATCCATTTGATAGAGTTTAAAATCCATGAAGCAAGCATATGCCAAAAGTAGCCTAATAGCCTCTAACCTAGCAACAGGAGCAAAAGTTTCATCAAAATCTATTCCTTCCTCCTGATTATAGCCTTTGGCAACTAGTCTAGCTTTGTTTCTTATAACTATTCCATCTTCATCTAGTTTATTTCTATACACCCACTTGGTGCCTATGATTGAAACATTAGGGGGTCTTTTCATTAGAGTCCAAACTTGATTTCTTTCAAATTGATTTAATTCCTCTTGCATAGCATTTATCCAATTTTCATCCTTTTCGGCTTCCTCTAGTGACTTAGGCTCTATTTGTGAAACGAAAGCAAGATAATTACTAGTATTTCTTAGAGAGGATCTTGTCCTTACCCCTTGTGAGGGATCACCAAGGATTAAATCCCTTGGATGACCATGTGCATACCTCCATTCCCTCGGAAGATCTTGATTTTTTGCTTGAGGTTGATCTTCTTCATCTTGCTGAATTGTATCTTCCTTGACCTCATCTTCAAGTTGTTTGTCTTGTATGGAGAACTCCTTCATTCTGTCTTCAAGTATACCTGCATCACTATCTTCTTCTTTTCTAGAAGAATCTCCATTAGCTTCATCAAAAACAACATGAATGGATTCTTCAACAACGAGAGTTCTCTTGTTGAAGACCCTGTATGCTCTACTAGATGAGGAATAACCTAAGAAGATTCCCTCATCTGATTTAGCACTAAATTTACTTAGATTGTCCTTTCCATTGTTTAAAATAAAACACCGACAACCGAAAACATGAAAGTAACATATATTTGGCTTCTTATTATTCAGCAACTCATAAGGTGTTTTCTTTAAAATAGATCTGACTAATGCACGGTTTAAGATGTGACATGCAGTATTTATCGCTTCAGCCCAAAAATATTTTGGTAGATCCGATTCGCACAACATGGTACGAGCCATATCTGCTAGTGTGCGATTCTTCCTTTCTACCACCCCATTTTGTTGGGGTGTCCTAGGGGCCGAGAAATTGTGATTGATACCATTTTCGTCACAAAATTTTTCAAAATGTTGATTTTCAAACTCGGTACCATGATCACTCCTAATTGCTTTTAGTTTAAGATTGAGTTCATTCGAAACCCTATTATGAAACTTGATAAAAGCGGGAAAGGACTCATCTTTATGTGCAAGAAATGAAACCCATGTAAAACATGAAAAATCATCAACAATTACAAGACCAAATTTCTTACCTCCTAGACTAGCAGTTCTAGTGGGTCCAAACAAATCCATGTGAATTAGTTCTAAAGGTTTTGATGTTGAGACTATGTTCTTAGACTTGAAAGAACTTCTTGTTTGTTTTCCTAATTGACATGCAGCACAAATTTTGTTCTTTTTAAAGTTTATTTTTGGTAGTCCTTTGACTAGATCTTTTGTAATTAATTTAGAGATTAAATCCATGCTAGCATGCCCTAACCTACGATGCCATAACCAACTAGTCTCATTGACTTTGGGATCCATGGCTACAAGACATTGGCCATCCTTCATGGTGAGATCATCAAGATCTACCATGTAAACATTTCCATGCCTATGTCCTGTGAGTATGATCTCATTGTCAATTGGACTACTAATTATGCATAGTGATGATTCAAATGACACTTTAAAGCCCTTGTCACAAAATTGACTTATACTTAATAAATTATGTTTTAGTCCATTAACTAACAATACATTGTCAATAAAAGAGGAGGGTGATATGGAGATTTTACCAACACCAACGATTTGACCTTTAGCATTATCTCCAAATGTGACTACTCCTCCTTCTTTTGATTTCAAGGTGACGAAGAGACTCTTGTCACCGGTCATATGCCTTGAGCAACCACTATCAAGATACCACATTCTTTTTCTATTTCCGGCTGCAAGGCATACCTGCAAAATAATCATGTGAAGCTCTTAGGTACCCAAGTTTTCTTGGGTCCTTCTTGGTTAGTGTAGTTGGTTCCCTTAGGCACCCATACTCTAGTTGTGGTTTTACCCTTTACAAATGTATTCTTGTTAGTTTGAATCTTTCTTTGAATGCAAGAATAGGCTTTATGTCTATTTTTTCCACAGTGAAAGCATGTAGGTTTTTCAGTTTTGACCTCTTTTGCCTTCACAAAGAAATTCTTTAGATACTTTTGTTGTTTGCTAGTTTTATATCCTAATCCGGCTTTATTAAAAACAGCTCTTTGATTGGATAGAATAAGATTTAATTTTTCAGAGCTTTGTGTAAATTTTTCAACAATTGGTTTGTACTTATGTACCTCATTCTTAAGATCCGAATTTTCTTTAACTAATTCTTCCTTATCATTTTTAAGGGATTCAACATTTTGTGCAAGTAAGGTATTACTATTAAGTAGGGATTTAACTTTTAGATTTAATTCCTTAATTAGTATTTTTGCCGTTTCATTTTCAATGCTAAGTTTTGAATTTTTATTTTCTAGGTCAATGGTGTTAACATTTTCATGGCTCTCCTTCGCAATCAATAGGTTTTCAATGTCATCCTTTAGTTTTTGATTGGAGGCTTTTAATTCTTTATTTTTTGCTCCTAACATACCGCAATCACTCATGAGCTCTTGAAAAGCTTCATATAATTCTTCTAAAGTAAAATTTATAGTTGAGCTTTGACATACCTCGTCATCTTCGAATGCCATGAAGCACAAGTTGGCGGTTTCTTCCTTCTCTTCCTCGGAGGAGGATGTGTCACTATCATCCCATGTTGCTTTCAATGCCTTCTTCTTCTTCTTTCCAAAGTGCTTCTTCTGTTGAGGGCATTCGGAACGGATGTGTCCCGGTCTCTTGCAATCATAACAAATGATTGGGTCTCTTTCCTTTTCTTTTTCCTTTTCCCAATCATTTCTCCCTCCAAACTTCTTTCTTGGGAAGGGTTTCTTTCTTCTCATGAATTTCTTAAACTTCCTTACTATTAAACCCAAGTCCTCATCTTCGCTTTCTTCTTCACTCTCACTACTTTCTTCTTCACACACACTCGAAGTGGCCTTGAGTGCGATTGTCTTCTTCTTTGGCACATCTTCTTCATGTTGCTTCATTGTGAGCTCATGCGTCATCAATGAGCCCAATAGTTGTTCGAGTGCCAATGTGTTGAGGTCTTTAGCTTCTACAATCGCCGTGACCTTCGCTTCCCAAGCTTTCGGCAAAGACCTGAGAATTTTACTCACAAGTTCTGGGTTAGTATAAGATTTACCCAAATTCTTTAAACCATTTATTATATCGGTGAAGCGTGTGAACATGCATGTGATGGTTTCATTGGGTTCCATTTTAAACAACTCATATTTGTGAACTAGAATGTTCACTTTAGATTCTTTGACTTGATTTGTACCCTCGTGGGTAACTTCAAGCTTATCCCATATTTCCTTGGCGGAACTACAGGTGGAGACTCTATTGAACTCATTTACATCTAGAGCACAAAATAATGAGTTCATGGCTCTAGAATTGAGTTGAACCATCCTACTATCATTCTCATCCCAATCATCCTCAGGTTTGGGAACTTGAATGCCATTTACCATGTGAGATGGTTCGTGTGGTCCCTTGATTATAATCCTCCACAAGGCATAATCTTGTGCTTGAATAAAAATCCTCATTCTAGTCTTCCAATAGGTATAATTTGTCCCATTGAAGAGTGGAGGTCTATTGGTTGCCTGCCCCTCAGCAGGAACATTGTTGAAGGGTGTTGCCATCTAGATCTTTGGCTAAGACGGTTAGGTCTTCAAGAAATACACAGAGCACCTGCTCTGATACCACTTGTTGCCCAGAGATGGTCACCTAAGAGGGGGGTGAATTGGGTGTTTTAAAACTTTTTGTCCAATTAAAAATAAAACACACAAATGTATGAGCTAAAGTAGAAATAGAGGTATGAAAACAGACAATCGCAAAGACAAGGTTTTATAGTGGTTCGGAGCTTCCACTGCTCCTACATCCACTCCCCAAAGCACCTTTGGGAATTTCCACTATAATCCAAGATTACAGTCCGGTAGTTTTGCGAGTGCACTACCCAACTCGTTGTTTTACACCGGACTAACAACGAACCCTACAACCCCCAATTTCACCTAGGCTTGGGACGCCTTTTCCTTGTTCCAAGTCCCTTGACTGGAACAAGCACAATAACCAAAGGTTTTACAAGAGATTTGAAAGCTCTAAATAAGCAGATAAAACAGTGAGAAATAATAAAACCCGGAAGAACCCTTTTAGCCGTTGGAAGCGTGGGAAATGGTGGTTCTTCCGATGTGGCTCGCGTTGTCTTGAATGTGAGCTTTGAATGCCGATCGGGAGAGAGTAGTTGAGCTCGAAATCAGTTGGAAAGCTTGAAAGCACTTGATTTCTTCACTTGAATGCACTAACTCCCTTGAACCTCTTTCTCTTACTTCTCTCTTGAATGATCTTGTGTTGGGTTGGTGAGAAGTTGTTGGAAGGCACTTAAGAACTCCCTTTTATAGCCCAAAAAGTAAATATAGCCGTTAGACACAAAGAAAGAGACGTTTGAAATTCAAACAAACCTGCAAAAAGGTGTCAGTCGCGTCCCAGGCACTCCGGAGACGTCTTCGCTTCAACGCGAGACGTCTCGGCTGTAAGATTTTTCTTTTGACGTTGTTTGGGGTCGACTCGGCGCTTTACGGGGACGTCTCGGGATGTTTGCACTTTTTGCATGGGGACGACTCCGCTGCCTCGGGGACGACTCCGCTGTTTTATCTTCGAAAAACAAGTCCTCTGGAATTCTCTGAGAGAGTCGACTCCGCTTTTTCAGGGGACGTCTCCGCTGTCTTATCACCGAAAAAGATATCCTCTGGAATACCCTGAGAGAGTCGACTCCGCTACCTCGGGGACAACTCCGGAAGTCTGCTTTTTACTCACAGGGACGACTCCGCGTCCTGTGGAGACGACTCGCGCGCATCCCTTGAAATCGGCCTTTCTGCCGCCTCTGAGAGAGTCGACTCCGCCTCTGAGAGAGTCGACTCCGACCCTGCGAGACGCCTCGCCAGGTGCCGGGGACGTCTCCAGACGTGCCAGTTCTTCCTGTTTGTGCCAGAGACGTCTCTGAGACAACCCGGAGACGTCTCGGCTGTCCCTGATCTATTTTCTTCAACTCAAAAATTCTTCAATAAATCCTTAAAAATTATGGCAACTTGCCTAGACATTTCTTAACAATATTATTAGTTAATCACCTGAAATTCTCAAATAAATTGTTAAGATAAATGGAATTATACTCTAGTGTTTTGTATTCGTCAAAATCCATTAGGGGGTCAACAATTAATTTATTCAAATAATTCTTACAATAGTTTCAAAGTAGTATGTGCTAACTAATAATATAAATCAAATTAAATACTATAACTAGTCTAACTAAAAAGCCAATAATTGAAAGAATCTTCAGGAATCTCTGGATCTCCTATTCATCTGGTTGATCTCCAGATCACCCCTCTATCTTCTTATGATGGTTGACTGATGAAAGAACCTAGTGTTCCGATCTCCTTCCTTGATTCACTAAACTCGAGACTTTTGCCTCCAGAATGTCTTTTGCTACCGAAGAAGAGTGTCATGGGTGGACAAGTGGGACCTGAACTCCTCCATTTCCTCAGTCGATAGGCCCCCTCTGCACCTTCAGGGTCTGCAGTTTAGATATAGCTACCTCGGACTCCTCAACCTTTCTGAAAATGTTCCTCACCTTCTCCTTATTCCACCATCGCAGATGTCGTTTAGTGATCTCCAGCTTCCGAGATACTCTGTACATAGCACAACCTAGGACAGGTGCCTGCTAAGCCTCTCGAACCACCTTCCAGAAGCAAGGATATGACAGCCAGAATTTCTCAAATCTAAAGGGGCAACAATAATGAGTGGGGATGAGGTATTGATTAGAATCGGACAGTGGTCCAAGACGATCCTAGGCAAATGGCTCCCATACTTTGACCTACTCCTGCCGATTGTTGCACTATGTTAATCTCGGGGTGTCGAAGCCAAGATCAATCAGCCCGTTGTCATGATCTCCAGTCAATCTCCGGATCGCGATGAACTCCTTATTTCATTACGATCGGCGCGCGGGGGGGGGGGGGGGGGGGGGGGGGGGGGGGCGACTCCAGTCAAGTAGACCGGGCTCAGTCTTGGGTCTCACATAGGGTTTCTAGAAGCTTCGTTTTTCTTGGTGCTTTGATGGGATTACATGAAGGTTCTTGTAGAACAATGAATTTTAATGATATGCTTTTGTGGATATTTTGAGAACAAGATATTGTGCTTAATATTTACAATCATCTAAATAATTTGTATCATTTTATTTTTTTATTAATTTAGGTTGAAGGGTTATCCATGGTTATTGTTTAAACAAAGATTATAATAAGTTAATAGGTTTAATAGAGCATCTGTAATTGTTCAAACCCGAAATATATTTTGGATGGTAGGATGCTTTTTTTTTTTTTGATGAAAAGGGAGGGAGATAAGATGTGGACCTATACTCAGCCCATGAGGCGGCTAATGTACGGAGATGATAACTGACCACGTAGAGAGAGGGAGCAAAAAAAACAGTAACTCTTTGGTCAACTTTTACTTTTTTGATTTCTATGGGTACACTCATACGCGTATGGTGTGAGTTGCCCCTTATCAAAAAAATAAAAAATAAAAAAATAAAAAGTAACTCTTTTAACTATGCTTTCCATTCCTGTCACGTTCCTCCAGTCTCAGCTGGGACTTCCCATTGTCCTAATGCCCTCATCATTTCGGCTATTATTGGTTGGTGCTTACATTCTGGCATTTTACGTCCAGCTTTCAAGCAGCCATGTACACTTCTGAAGCAGCCTTCATGGGGAATCAGCTTCATGATCAAAGCTGTGCTTGTTCCTTTCTTTCTGTGCACCAACAACTAGTGGATATTAGATGGTCCCTTGCTTTCTTTTGATTGATTTTTTAGAATTTGTCTTTGCTAGTGCATCCATAGATCTCTCACTGTTTGTGGGAGGGGCAGTTTGCTTTCAACTTCCATCCAGAAAATCCTGGTGTAGGCACAGTTCAGAAAGAGGCGATTTGTATTTTCATCCTCTTCACGACAAGGAATGAATGCCGATGGAGCAGGGAACTGCTTCTTCCGTAAATGTTTGACTATGGAGATCTTATTCTAGAAGGAGAGCCAGGTGAATATATACTTTTGACTTTCTGTAGTAGAGTGAGTTGCCAAATAACCTTTGGGAAGTTTGGACGGATTTCGCCATGGCTAAAGAATTTGTAATAGCCTGTAACAGTGAATGCATTTTTCCTATCCTATTTCCAAATCGTTCTATCTTCCTCCATAGAAAGTTCCACGTACACTGTTATGACACTGTTTGGGTTGCCAGAACTCTTCTTCTCTTCTATGACCCATGTTGGTTAGAAAATGACTACTGAGGTCCTCAGAATTTTGGAAGTTGGCTGCTGAGATGTTTTTCTCAGAGGTTAGAAGGAAAGAGACTTGGAAGGATAGCTTTAGAGGTTCTTCCCCAACCACAAATCATGGATGGTAGGATCTCATCAAGTTCTATAAAATTGGACCTTCTTATGCACAACTAGCATTACTTGTTTTGACATCTAAATTGATGAAAAAAATAATAGGTTTTAAATAAAGAACCTCTCAAAGTGGTTTCAATCTTATTTTTCTATATATAAGTAATTAATTGTTTATATATTTATTATATGATCATGATATCATGATTCAATTTTGGTTGACCCAATGATTGAACTGGTGAACCATGAACAGGTTTTGAGGAAAACCATCAAATACTCTCGCCTTTAGTGTAAGAATATATATAAATAAAGGCAAAAAAGCTATTTCCTCCTTGTTTATATTTACTATGTCTTCTATCATAAATAGTTTTGTTTGGAGAATATAGTGGGATCAGCATATAGTTTGTATATTTAGCCCATTGTAAAAAGCTTTTTTTATGAATAATTTATCTCATCTTCACCCAAATAGGTCAAATTCTTTTCAATTTATTCTATCAATTTACTCTTTTCTTGGTTGATATCAGATGAAGGTCATAATTGCGGTTGCACTCCTCTACAACCCTAGCTATAGAAAACTTCTGTAGCCCACCACACTCAATCAATAAAAATATTTGTTGTGGCATATATCTTGTGTAGCGCATCCAAGCATTTAGGACTCCATGAAACAAAATAGCTCCAAGTTTCTCAATGCCTTTCTCGTCCATCTTCCAACTTTTTATCATACAAAAGAGTTTTCCAGTTTCTCGCTAGCAGTCTAATGTATTTATGCCAATAAATATCTTACAATTTCTTGACGGCTTGTCTTATGTTAACGTGCTAAATATTTTAACAAATTGAATATAACTTCCATGATAAGTGGGAGTAATATGCTAGCCTTGTTAGATCCTCTTGGCATTGGAAAATTCTTCAATGCCAATGTGGTGATATTTGTTTACAAATCTTGATAGTTGTTAGTCAAAACCAACATAAAAAATGAGCTATCGATAAGATTTGAAAGCTTTATCTACTTATTAGCTCAATCAATTGGGGAGGTAAGGGTGAAGAAATATTCCAAATCTTTATAGTTAAATGATGTTATGGATCCATGTAGTGCTTTTGATGAGAGAAAGAAGTCCTTAGGTAACTTTTCCAATCCTACTGGTATGCCAAGCGTTAGGCCATTATGTGGCATTATTTTAATCCTTCCATCTTGAGATTTTATGATGGTTTATTCACTCCCCAGCTGCATCACTGGGCATAACTTTCTCTGTTAGTTGCATTGGAGGATAATACTAATGTCCCTCAATTTATGTAGCCCCAATCAAACAAAATTTAGCCCAATCGTACCAATCCAATCTAGTCCTAGCCAATCTAACCCTAATCCAACCTAATCTAGCTTATGCTCATCCACTCCAACTCAATTTTAACCAATCCAACTTGAGCTAGCATAATCCTATCCAATTCAACCCAATCCAACCAACATAATTGAACCTAATCATACCCAATCCTGACCTTATTCATCCAATATGACCAAATTCAACACTGTCCCAACCTAGTTCTATTTACCTAACTCAACTTAGCCCAAGGTTTTAAGTTTCGATGGGACGGAAGGCATCTTGGTTGTCCTATCCGGTTTTGTTTCGACAAAAAAATGAGACCGAAACATGATCGAGATTTTGAAACCCATCCATGTAGAAAAAGAAGAAGGAAAAAAGAAAGAAAGAAAGAAAAGATGAAGAAAAGGAAAAGTAAAAGGAAAGAAGAAGAAAAAGGAAAGCAAGAAAGGGAGAAGAAAAAAAAAGAAAAGAAAGAAAGAAGGAAGAAAGGAAAGAGAAAGAAAAAGAAAAAAGAAAGAAAGCTGGAAGCAAAGGAAAGGATAAAAAAAGAAAGAAGAAGAAAAATGAATTGCCACTGGGACAAGGCAAGATCAATGTCTCGTTCCATAGAAAACTGGAACATCCCCATCCTATGAGATTTAAAACCTTGACTTAGCCTTAGTAACCCAATCTCAATGGCCAAGTCATCACAAATACATCTAAATAGCCTAAAATTCTGTCAGTGCATCTAAATTAGACCTATCATGGACTTTATAGATTTAGGCTATATCATGAACCAGCTTATGGACCCCTTGATATCCATAACTCATAATTACCTCTTTTATCATAAGTGCACCCCAAATTGGAATCTTCATAAATACATATGATGCGCTTTGATAAAATCTTTCCATATTTATTCTCCATCTCTCTCTCAAGGAGGTCATAAATACATATGACGCGCTTATCATGTGTCACCTTCTAGTATACCATCTAAGATATTTCTTATAACCAAATCCCTCATTTATCCTCCTATTACCATGCGTCCTCTCTAATATTCTCATCACATTCTCCTCTTCTTGCACTAAATATTATCTCCACTACATGAAAAACTCAAGATATCCTCGATAATAAATCTTATCATCTCTTAATGCAATCATCATAATACACATTGGGTCAGAAAGAGTGTTTTGTATGTACCCCTCATATCCTCTCTAAAAGATTTAATTAACTCTTAAGCTTTTTCCTAAATCTATTCAAATTAGCATACTTGCCATCATTGGTCTCCATCTTTTGATCTTTTTCTCCTCCTCCCAATCCTTCATTTCCCTTACAGCTCACCAATCTAAGAGAAGAGAAAAGACCCAATCCTCTTCCTCCACCCAGCCTATCTTCCAAACCTTAGATGAGAATTGATTCCCCCCAATCCTAGTCCTCTCCTTTATTCTTTGATCCTAGCCACCCAAGAAACACTGATGAGAGCACAAAAGTGCGATTTACACATCACTTAAATTAATATTATTGCTAATAAATAATGATAAAAGTGTTGCATTAATATTATATTTTTGTGGTGCAAAGGTTATTGTAAATCAAGAGTTTAAATGCGCATTTTGTATAGTTTGGGATAAGGCATGGCTCCAAGCCTAATGATGTTAGGAGCATAATTGAACCTGGTCAAGCACATTTGCACCGGAGCTACACATATCTACATGCCATAGCCTCTTCCCGTGACACATGCCAAAGATCCTGCTGCAGCCCTCATCCATTACCATCTTCAGCATACCGCGAGCTCCCGGATTCGTGATTTGATCTTAGAGGCTTCCCAGCGTCCGCTCCTCCTCGAGTCCATTCACAACCCGATCAACGCTCCCATGCTTCAGCCCGTAATCATCTCCCAGCATCAGCGTCGGATCCGGCCGTTTCCAGCATTCCGTGAATCCTCCCAGCGGCCGTCCGGAAGAGATCACGCGCCTCCCAGCTTCCTCCATCTCCATTCCCGAGCGTGCGACCCCGTATCAGAGCCTCCTCCGATCCCGCTGCATCTCCTAGCCGATTCACAGCCGAAACTCGCGTCCGAGCATCCCACGGCCAGCCAGGATCCGCCTACCCCGCATTCTCAGCAGCGGACTTCCAGCCTTCCCGCATTTCATCCATAGCGCGTCGTCCTCACCCGAGATCAGCGTCCATGATCCTCTCACAACGATCTCCCAGCATCCGCGATCAGCTCCCGAGCATCTCTGTGCATCCATTTGAAGAAGATCGGGATTCATGCCAAGCCTCCACACCTCAGCCTCCTCCGGCCATCCGCGATCACCGCCCAGCCGTCCGCCTCCTCCACAGCATCCGCGACCTCATCCTTCCAACCTCACGCGCCCAAGATCAGCCGTTCGCATTGATCTCCAACGCATCCCCAAGATCCATAGAGGGGGGAGATGAGTATAAGAGGTAAACGGCTGAGAAAGGGGTGAAAGGAGGAGAAACAGAGGAGGAGCCGGGCGGCTGGAGTGGAAAGAAAAAAAAAAGTGTAAAGAGAAACAGGGGATGCCCTGTTTCTGTTATTAAGAAAAAAAAGAGTGAGAAAGAGAGAGGCTGATGTTTGTAATGGTTTGCTAATTCCGTTGGCAAAGGGTGATGGATGAATCCTTGTCATGTTGCTTTCATCAAGTATACTCTAAACTTTTATTCTAATTGTTTTATATCCATTGGTATGTTTTGAATTCTTGAATATTTATTTATTAGATAGATCTTTTATGGTTTATATATATATATTGATGCATGGATTGTTTCGATGTTTGATTTGTCGTAGACGTAACCGGCACGATAAATACTTAGATGTTGAATTCATGTTTTCAGATTGTATACTCCATGATTAGAACTACTCTATCATATTAATCTTTAATCAAGAATCGCCGAGTTTATTTATTGAAAGTAATATTGTCAAGGAGGGTTCCGGATCCCCAGCCTTCTCTATATTTTTGAACTTTGTTTAATTATCTATTAATCCTCTGCTTTTAACTTTTGAAAATCAACTGAAAATTACATCTAAAAATTACGCTAATAATCTTTAGATCGTTCCCTGAGGAATCGACCTCGGACTCCCGAGTTATATTACTTGTGCGAATCTCCAGCACTTGGGAGAGCAGTTTTATTTTTGCACCAAGTTTTTGGCGTCGTTGCCGGGGAACGGCTGAGTTATTAGTATAATTTTAGATTTAATTTTTACCTTAGTAGTTAGTATTTTTCTTTTGAAAAAAAAAATTACTACTATTTTTAATTCACTGCATAGTCTGCATCAAACTCTGATATCATAGAAATTAGCCGTCTGATTGGACTCAAATTTTGTCCGCTGGTGCAAGACATATTTTTTAATAATCTGAACGGTCTGATTGACATTCTGAGACTTTTAAGATCATTAGATTAATACGAAACCTTGCTGCTTTCTGCTTTAAATTTTCTGCATTTAATTTTTTTTAGAATAAGAAATTTATTGTTATCATATCTTATTAACCCTTGTTGATAATTGAAAATTGAAAAAAAAAAAAACTTTAAGAAAAGATCAAGTGTGATCATTCAAAATTAGAAAAAGAGGGAAAACCTAAAATTTTAATAATTTTAAATTTCAAATTTTAAATTTCAAATTTCAGACTTCAACTCATAAATTTTTTTAAAAAAATAAATAAATAATTTGCTTGATCACCTATTCAATGAAATTTAATGTCATGTCATAAAACATTTAAAAAAAAAATCTTGATTGTTGCATATAGTATAAGGCATCAGCATAAAATATTTTAAGGGCATAACCCATTTAAAAAGATAAGGTCGGGATTTCATCACTCGTCCTTAGCCCAAAAAATCACCCCAATGCATAAATATCCTAAGCTTAACTAAAATCAACTAGACGTTGGCCTCTAAGGACATTCGAGCTCAATAGGATGAAGACCACCGAAAGTTGCACCAATTTCGCTCTGTGGCTTAGTTGATGTCTAGGCAAGCTTTGTCCCTATAAGGGAGACAGTTCATCTGTTCGAGGCAAGTGGGTTTTAAGTGGGACCTTTGCGAACGCATCGTGACCCCTCCACTTACCTGGGAGCTTACCTGGTCAACTCGGTTCATTAGACCGGATTGGAAACTTAGGTGTCCTCTTCAAACCAGTTAGGAGCTGTCTAGAAATTTAAGAAAAACATTAGAAATTGAGGTGTAATGTTTTGTTGCATGTTTGATTGTGAATAAAATTTTTGTTTTAGGATATCGTTTTAGGGTAACTTTAGTTGGTACTTATATTTATTTTTTTATTTTTTTTAAAAAAAAAGAAAAAAAAAGAGAGGAAAATATTTTGCATGCTAAAGTGGAATAGGGACGACACCGGTCGATTAAGTCGTACAACTTTAGATCATCCCTTAGGACATACCCCTGAAATTCCTTCGCAGTATCTCACACCTTGTGAGATGGCTGATTTAAATGAAGATGCGGGGAGTCACCACAATCAAGAACGAGAACCCCATGTTATGACTCTAAGACAATACCTACAACCGGCTAGGACTAGTCAGCCTTCATGCATAATTTTTTCTGATAATGTAGGACATTTTGACATCAAACCCGGGATAATTCAATTGCTGCCCAAGTTCCACGGGTTAGAGTCTGAGAGTCCGTATCTTCATTTAAAGGATTTTGAAGAATTGAGCATTATATTTAGAGTGCCAAATGTCACCGAGGATGTCCTCAAGTTGACATTGTTTCATTTCTCTCTAAAGGATAAGGCCAAAATATGGCAAACCCTTTGCGACTTAGATCAATAAGAAATTGGCAAGATATGCAGAGAGAATTTTTAAAGAAGTTCTTCCCCACACAAAGGACCAACTTTTTGAAAAGACATATCAGCAATTTCCAACAAAAAGATAATGAAACATTTTATGAATGTTGGGAAAGATTTAAAGACCTTCTTCTCTCATGCCCTCATCACGGATTCGAAACTTGGAGAACCATTAGCTTCTTTTATGAAGGTTTATTTCCACAGTTGAAACAGTTTGTAGAGACCATGTGCAATGGTAGATTTTTAGAAAAACAACCTGATGAGGCATGGGAGTATTTGGATTCCCTTGCTGAGACTGCCCAACTTTGGGATAACGGGGATAGAAACAACAAGTCTTTGCCTAAGCCTACTAGCTCTGTACAGGGAGGCCTTTACAACCTCAGAACTGAGGATGATCTTCATGCTAAAATGGCAGCCCTCACTAGGAAGGTAGAAGAAATTGAGCTTAGGAAGGTTGAGCCTGTCAAGACTATAGAGCTTAGAAACGAGTGTTGTGGTATCTGCGATATGTCGGGTCATACTACTACAGATTGTCCCACCATACCGACATTCAAAGAAGTCTTGCACGATCAAGCAAATGCTATGAACTCCTACCAAAAGCCTTATAACGATCCATACTCGAATACCTATAACCCTGGTTGGAAGAATCATCCAAATTTTAGGTGGAAAAATGATCATCCTCAACAGTCACACCATTCAGCTCCTCCACCTGCACATCCTACTTTTGCATCACCACCCACTCAGAAGCCGAATATTGAGGATACCTTGCAATCTATACAAACTTTTCTACAAGGTCAAGCTAATATCAATGCTCAAAATACTCGAAATTTTGAAGATATAAGGAACCAATTGTCAATGTTGACTACCGTCCTAAGTACACAAGAGAAGGGTAAGCTTCCAGCTCAACCCCAACCTAACCCACAAATGCACGGTAGTAATAATACGGCTCCCTCTAGTTCGCATACAGAACATGCAAAAAGCATTATGACTTTGCGTAATGGAAAAGTTATCGATCAGACCGTCCCATTGAGACCGCGAGTCACTTCTAATTCTGATGCTCCCAAAGTCGATGAAAGGAACAAAGAAGAAGTTGAGGTCCCAACTTCTACCAAGAAAGTTGAATGTCCTTTTCCTCCACCTTTTCCACAACGGTTAAAGCCGTTGCAAAAGCTCGAACCTAATTCTGAAATTCTTGAGCTTTTTAAACAAGTAAAGATCAACATACCTCTTCTTGATGCAATCAAACAAGTACCCTCATATGCCAAATTTTTGAAGGACTTGTGTACTGTTAAGCGCCGATTAAATGTTAAGAAGAAGGCATTTTTAACTGAAAATGTGAGTGCTATTTTGCAGCACAACATTCTCCCTAAATATAAAGATCTAGGTTGCCCAACCATCTCATGCATCATAGGCAACTTTAGGATAGAGCGAGCATTGTTAGATTTAGGGGCGAGTGTAAATTTGTTGCCATATTCTGTATATGAGCAACTTGATTTAGGTGAGTTGAAGCCAACCTCCGTCACTTTGCAATTAGCTGACAAGTCAGTTAAAATTCCAAGGAGGATTATCGAGGATGTATTAGTCCAAGTAGACAAGTTTTACTTTCCTGTCGATTTTATTGTATTGGACACACATCCGGCTTCGAACTCACAGTCTCAGATTCCGGTCATTTTAGGACGTCCATTCCTTGCAACTTCTAATGCATTGATTAATTGTAGGAATGGCGTCATGAAGCTTTCCTTTGGTAACATGACCTTAGAATTGAACATTTTTAATGTGTGCAAACAACTCAATGATCCCGAAGAGAGTAAGGAGGTTGATTGGGTTGAAACCATCGCAGAAGATTATTTATTAGCTAAAGCAATTAACGACCCATTCAATGATAGCTTAATTGATTGGTGTCCTAATGGAACCAATGATGATGATTTGTCAGTCACACCTATTGTGGATAATCTGGATATCAAGATGGTCAATGGGTGGAGACCAAAAGAAGGAGAATTTGAGAGATTGTCGCCTCGAGAGGTGAAAATAGTACCATCCCATGAGCAAGCACCCAAGCTCGAATTGAAACCCTTACCAAAGGAACTTAAGTATGCTTTTCTTGGACCCGAAGATACTTTTTCTGTAATCATCTCGTCTGGACTTGATCATACCCAAGAAAGAAAATTAATTGATGTTTTAAAGAATCATAAAGGAGCCTTAGGGTGGTCTATTGCCGATTTGAAGGGAATTAGCCCCTTAATTTGCACGCACCGGATATATTTGGAGGACAATGCCAAAACCACAAGGCAAATGCAATGAAGGTTAAATCCTACAATGAGAGATGTGGTTAAGGCAGAAGTCCTCAAGTTGCTTGACGTGGGTATTATTTACCCAATTTCTGACAGCAAGTGGGTAAGCCCTACTCAAGTCGTTCCTAAGAAATCGGGTTTGACGGTAGTAGAAAATGACAAGGTGAACTAGTTCCAACTCGTGTCCCGACGAGTTGGCGCATGTGTGTTGACTACCGAAAGCTGAATTTGGTCACACGAAAGGATCACTTTCCTCTACCCTTCCTAGACCAAGTATTGGAGAGGGTTGCAGGGCATGATTTCTATTGTTTTCTCGATGGCTATTCGGGATATTATCAAATTGAAATTTCACCGGAAGATCAAGAGAAGACTACCTTCACTTGTCCTTTTGGCACATTTGCTTTCCGACGAATGCCATTCGGGTTGTGTAATGCACCTGCAACATTTCAAAGATGCATGCTCAGCATCTTTGAAGACATGAACGAGAAATTTTTGGAAGTGTTCATGGACGACTTCTCCGTTTTTGGCAACACATTTGATGATTGCCTGTCACATTTACAAGCTGTCTTAGCTCGATGTATGGAAAAGAATTTGATACTGAATTGGGAGAAATGCCACTTCATGGTGCCAAAGGGAATTGTCTTAGGACATATTGTTTCATCGAAGGGCATGGAAGTAGATAGAGCTAAGACTGATTTAATTGCTAAGCTACCTGCACCCAAGACGGTTAGAGATGTTAGATCATTTTTGGGTCACGCCGGATTTTATAGGAGATTCATCAAGGACTTTAGTGTCATATCTCGACCATTATGTAATCTCCTATCCCTTGATACACCGTTCAATTGGACTGAAACCTGTCAGGAGGCATTCGAAAAGTTGAAGTCTATGCTTAGCACTGCACCCATCGTGCGACCACCCGATTGGTCATTACCTTTTGAGATTATGTGCGACGCTAGCGACTATGCAATAGGAGCTGTCCTAGGACAACGCAAGGATAATAAGCCATATGTCATTTACTATGCAAGCAAAACCTTAAACGATGCTCAAATGAATTACACTACCACCGAAAAGGAATTGCTTACAGTAGTATTTGCCTTAGATAAATTTCGCTCTTATATCCTTGGTGCTCCTATTGTTATCTTTACAGACCATACGGCACTAAAATATTTGTTGGATAAGAAAGAGGCCAAACCACGCTTAATACGATGGATACTTCTACTCTAAGAATTTGACATCACTATCAAAGATAAAAAAGGAGTAGAGAATGTGGTTGCTGACCATTTATCACGATTAGTTTTTCATGATTCAGTGCCACAATTTTCCATCAAGGACTCATTCTCCGAAGAGCAGTTGTTTGCACTTTCTAGTATACCATGGTATGCAGATATTGTAAATTTTCTTGTTACAAGCCGGATGCCGGAGCATTGGGGGTCGACAGATAGAAAAATTTTCTTGCGCGAAGTAAAGAATTATTACTATGACGAACCCTATTTGTTTAAATATTGCAATGATCAAATCTTTAGACGATGCATACCGGATCATGATATACAAAGCGTACTTTCTTTCTGCCACACTGATGCTTGCGGTGGACACTTTGCCTCTAAGAAAACTGTTGCAAAAGTTTTGCAATGTGGTTTCTATTGGCCCACTATGTTCAAAGATGCCCACGAGTTCTGCAGGACATGTGATCCATGTCAACGTATTGGAAGTCTAACTCGTAGGCAAATGATGCCTCTTCAACCCATTACTATTATCGAAATTTTCGATTGTTGGGGCATCGATTTTATGGGGCCATTCCCACCATCTTTTGGATATGAGTACATTTTAGTCGGTGTCGAATATGTGTCCAAATGGGTAGAAGCTGTTGCTTGTAAGACCAATGATCACAAACTCGTCCTGAAGTTTTTAAAAGAAAATATTTTTTCACGATTTGGGATGCCTAAGGTCATAATTAGTGATGGTGGAAAACACTTTTGTAATAAGCCTTTTGAGACATTATTAAAAAAGTATGGTGTCACCCACAAAGTTGCTACCCCATATCACCCGCAAACTAGTGGCCAAGTAGAATTAGCCAATAGGGAGATCAAGCGTATTTTAGAGAAAACGGTGAACCTATCACGAAAAGATTGGTCCTTGAGATTATCAGATGCATTATGGGCCTATCATACTGCATACAAAACCATTCTTGGCATGTCTCCCTACCGGCTAGTCTATGGAAAAGCGTGTCATCTGCCTGTAGAAATAGAACATAAATCGTATTGGGCAATTAGAAAATTGAATTTTGATTTACAAGATGCCGGTCTAGCTAGAAAATTGCAATTAAACGAGCTTAATGAGATTCGCAGAGATGCTTATGACAATGCTAAAATTTGCAAAGAACGAATGAAGATCTTACATGATAAATCAATTTAAAAAAAATCTTTTGAACCATTGCAAAAAGTTCTTTTATATGATTCCCGCTTACATCTGTTTCCTGGTAAGTTGCGATCGAGATGGACAGGTCCTTACATTATAAAAACTGTTCTTCCACATGGGGCGGTTGAGATTGAGAATTCACGGGATGGTAGAATTTTTAAGGTAAATGGACATAGGTTAAAACCTTTTCTTGAGAATTTTGCAGATGAAGAGGACTCCTTTTTCTTGGGGGAGCCTTCTTATGACTGAGCATGAAGGCAAAGGTATGTGTATATTAGTTAGGATTATTTTTCTAGTTTTGTAGGTTTTATTTTCTGGATATCAACAGCTCAAGGTATTCTTCTTCTCTTCAATATTATTTTCTCTACTGTCTTTCATTATAGCTTTCTTGTATCTATTACATTGAGGACAATGCAATGTTTAAGTTGGGGGGAGGGAAGTATTTTGAAAAAAAAATAATAATAAAAAATTTTGCATTCTTTTCTAAGCAAATGCACATGTATTTTCATATTGAGTTTGTGCAACTATTAAGGCAAGAAATACATGCGTACTATGACTGATCAGAGACCTATTATTAGATCCCCGCACATGTATTTAATGATTATAGGAAGGCCTCAGGAGTTCACATTTGTTTAATGCATTTTTATTAAGCCATATCTGTAAAAGAAGTACGAGTATCCTTGTCCGTACTATAAGGTTCTTGATTTGGTTTTCACATAAAGATAGAGATTGAATACTCCGGCTAGATCATCTAAGTGCCTTATGTTCCGACCTTGGTTGACCTATAGTCACGTTGCAGTCACATTATATGGTTCAGTTTACCTTCTCTATCTTGAAAAAAAAATTAAAATAAATAAATAAATAAATGAGGAGATGACAAGTCTAACCTCGTGGCGTAGTCTGGTTCGAGTAATTAAGCCCGAGGGGTGTTTCACCTAATGCCTTGAGCCAACTGGATCAGGAGTCATTAGCCGAAAACTCGCTACATGGACCTTGCTAGAGCCTAAGGGGGTTGGACTATTGTAATCACCATTGGTAAAAAAAAAAAAAAAAGCATGAATAGGGTTGGTCGGGTTGAACCCAGTGACATGTGGTAATGGCTGGTTTGACTCCATTGTATTGGACCTTTGTGTACTTTGGATATTTAGTTGGGATTGATAGCTCCTTCTTTTTATGCGAACCATTCTTGACAATTTTAGACAACATAAGATATTCCGAAAATTTGATGGATCAGGCTCTAATAAACTGTAGTAAACACTTGTGAACTTGAGTAGTACACCTAAAATTCAAGCGGTACCATGTTGTGGTGGAGGTATTAGTACTCTGAGAAAGTCATACTATTTTATGCACACTACACTTTCGTATTTCCCCTTGCTTTGATAGTTGCCATGCTTGAAAATATATATTAATTACATGGGTATTAGCTTAGAATTTAGGACCTCATGTCATATCATTTTATGAATGATGTTTGTGGGTAACATCTCTACAAACCCTCACGAGACAACACTCGTCCACTAGGATAACCTAGGGGTTTAACGGCTTGTTGCACGTGCTAAGTGCAATCGTGATGCCCTATGAAAGTGGGTACGTATCTTAGTTTTGTATCTTTAGCTTCAATAAAAAGTCATAGTTTAAACCACACCTTTTGCACTCTCATTTTTTTTCATTTGTCCGTTAATTGCTAAGAGACTAGCAATAAGCTAGTTGGGGGGTGTGATGAGAGCACAAAAGTGCGATTTACACATCACTTAAATTAATATTATTGCTAATAAATAATGATAAAAGTGTTGCATTAATATTATATTTTTGTGGTGCAAAGGTTATTGTAAATCAAGAGTTTAAATGCGCATTTTGTATAGTTTGGGATAAGGCATGGCTCCAAGCCTAATGATGTTAGGAGCATAATTGAACCTGGTCAAGCACATTTGCACCGGAGCTACACATATCTACATGCCATAGCTTCTTCCCGTGACACATGCCAAAGATCCTGCTGCAGCCCTCATCCATTACCATCTTCAGCATACCGCGAGCTCCCGGATTCGTGATTTGATCTCAGAGGCTTCCCAGCGTCCGCTCCTCCTCGAGTCCATTCACAACCCGATCAACGCTCCCATGCTTCAGCCCGTAATCATCTCCCAGCATCAGCGTCGGATCCGGCTGTTTCCAGCATTCCGTGAATCCTCCCAGCGGCCGTCCGGAAGAGATCACGCGCCTCCCAGCTTCCTCCATCTCCATTCCCGAGCGTGCAACCCCGTATCAGAGCCTCCTCCGATCCCGCTGCATCTCCTAGCCGATTCACAGCCGGAACTCGCGTCCGAGCATCCCACGGCCAGCCAGGATCCGCCTACCCCGCATTCTCAGCAGCGGACTTCCAGCCTTCCCGCATTTCATCCATAGCGCGTCGTCCTCACCCGAGATCAGCGTCCATGATCCTCTCACAACGATCTCCCAGCATCCGCGATCAGCTCCCGAGCATCTCTGTGCATCCATTTGAAGAAGATCGGGATTCATGCCAAGCCTCCACACCTCCGCCTCCTCCGGCCATCTGCGATCACCGCCCAGCCGTCCGCCTCCTCCACATCATCCGCGACCTCATCCTTCCAACCTCACGCGCCCAAGATCAGCCGTTCGCATTGATCTCCAATGCATCCCCAAGATCCATAGAGGGGGGAGATGAGTATAAGAGGTAAACGGCTGAGAAAGGGGTGAAAGGAGGAGAAACAGAGGAGGAGCCGGGCGGCTGGAGTGGAAAGAAAAAAAAAAGTGTAAAGAGAAACAGGGGATGCCCTGTTTCTGTTATTAAGAAAAAAAAAGAGTGAGAAAGAGAGAGGCTGATGTTTGTAATGGTTTGCTAATTCCGTTGGCAAAGGGTGATGGATGAATCCTTGTCATGTTGCTTTCATCAAGTATACTCTAAACTTTTATTCTAATTGTTTTATATCCATTGGTATGTTTTGAATTCTTGAATATTTATTTATTAGATAGATCTTTTATGGTTTATATATATATTGATGCATGGATTGTTTCGATGTTTGATTTGTCGTAGACGTAACCGGCACGATAAATACTTAGATGTTGAATTCATGTTTTCAGATTGTATACTCCATGATTAGAACTACTCTATCATATTAATCTTTAATCAAGAATCGCCGAGTTTATTTATTGAAAGTAATATTGTCAAGGAGGGTTCCGGATCCCCAGCCTTCTCTATATTTTTGAACTTTGTTTAATTATCTATTAATCCTCTGCTTTTAACTTTTGAAAATCAACTGAAAATTACATCTAAAAATTACGCTAATAATCTTTAGATCGTTCCCTGAGAAATCGACCTCGGACTCCCGAGTTATATTACTTGTGCGAATCTCCTACACTTGGGAGAGCAGTTTTATTTTTGCACCAAACACCAATATGAAAACACACACGTCTTGAATCTTAACCCTACACATTTTTAATTTTATGCATCTACCTTCTAACTAATAAGAATAAGCCATCTCAAACCTATCCTAGCCTCTAGATCTCGCAAACCTAAATCTCGACCCTTAAATCAACCTCTCTCTCTCTCTCAAACAATCATAAGTTCCTAACTCTTAGTTTCTTAAAAAAGTACAATAAATACACCCTCCATGTATCTTAACCCTCAATCCTAGCCACCTTATTAATCCCTTCAAAGTTATAGAGCCAATAGGATTAAGGTACCTATTATTTCTTATCCTTTAGATATAGCTCTGCCCTTTTTCTTCCTAAATCTCAAATACTGAATCACCCACCCTCCTTTATAAATATACTCTCTTCTGTCCCAAATAAAATTAGTTAACCCTTTAGAAATTAGGCTAAAATTAGCAAGGCTTAGAGAGGCCGCTTTGAATTCCCCTCCAAATCCTTAACCTTAGCTTCATCTTGCTCCCCTCTTCCCTTCCTCTTCCATGAATCCCTAATCTTGGCCTCTCCAATAACATCTATTCAAGAAAGAGCTCTCGAGGAGCTTCGAGTGCCAATATGCTCCCTCCCTCTTCCACTACCATCATGCGCTCCCTCTCTCTCTCCCTCTTCCCCCCCTCCTTTCTTTTCTTTTTTATTTACTATCATGCATAAGAATAGGATAGAAAATTCTTTCTTTCCTTTAGGACTTTCTCTTAGGAGGAATGGGGGAGTGCACTTATGGCCCTTTCCCTATTAGCCTAAATCTAACTCTTTGCCTCGTCCAAATTATGTTCCTAGCTACCTAAGCTAGGTAGCAGCTTCAAATGCTAAATCTTAGGAAGGAGAGAAGCTCATAGATGATAGTAGAAGAATTATCATGATTAGGCAATACATTTAGGCCCTAGGTTTTATAAGAAAACTTTTCTTTCTTTCTCTTTTTAATAGATTCTATCAGGTCTATAGATGTTTTAACAATAATTACAATGGCTGAATTTCTTTGAACTAAATGTAAGGTGCGATGCAGGGACCTATGAGTTGTTAGGCTTCCAACTAGAGAGAGAATAGATGTAAATTTTAAAATGGAGGTTCAAGATTGTGATAACACTTCAATGAGAAGATGGCAAGATGGAAATTTTGAGGGAGATGATCCAACTAGAGACCCCACTTTGATGACTCGTGGCTATGAATATAGAATAAAAGTAGAGGAGCGTAGGTATAAACTTGAGTCTTAATTGTATGAAACTTAGAAAACATATGGGTCAAGGCTTTGATCACAAAATTGCTTTGTCCCTTTAATTCTTATCTTCTCATAATAAAAGATGACCTAAGTCAATTTGGCAATGAGCTGGAGACGACAGACATTAAGATAGTTGTGAAGTTGCTGTCATCTATGCGTTGCTAGGTGTGACATATTGAAGTCCTTTTATTTGTTGAGTGTAATGGGATGCACGAATTTCCAATAATTAAGGTAATAAAAAATTGCATCCTATAATTGCAAGTTCAATTTAGGCATTTTGAGCTTATATCATCATATAAATTTGATATATATTTTTTTCGTTATCTCATTTAATCTTTGTAAAATCATCATATGTAAGTTAAGAATAATGAGTCCTAAGAGAAAATAGGTTATACTATAATTATCTAGGTTTAACCTTTTGAGGATGCACTGCAATAACCTCTAATCGTTAAGAAAAAGAAGCATAACAATTGGAGTGAGTCCTAGTTCATTGTTGAGTCGCCAACATGCAATAAACAAGTTGAGGATTTAGTTGTATCACCATTGACTTCCATTGGGTTATTAACTATATCATTTCATAAATATATTGAGTTGCTAGATCTTACCCTTGTGATGATTGAAACTTGTATTACGCTTAGTTTGTTACTTGTAAAGCTCGATATAACTTGTGCAATCAAAAGTATTTAAGGATAGCTTTTAGCCTCTATTTAATATGTTTTAAAAAATGTAGGAATATAAATCTAAAACTATATATTGTATTGTATACCTGGTTAAAGAATTGCATGTCTAGATTTGGGTTTGTTCGGGTCCATGCCAGAAGTTGGGTTCATAAAAATCAAAGCAATACTCCAAAATACTATGTGAGCTAGTGTCCTAATCAAGAAAGGTAGCAGACCTATGCCTAATATGAAAAACTTCTAGATTCTATTCCTGGACCCATGACCATCTATAGGTATCTCCGGATTGGGTCCGGTGTGGGTACAGCTCTGCGCGCCCGCGGCCGGCTCGCTTTTAGTCGAGAACCCGAGTGGGAAAGAGGGAGACAGGGTCGGGATACACGTAATCCGGAACCCAACCCCTGCGACTCAACTTATCCCGCTTCCCTTCTGATCCATTTCGCTATTAACGCCCCAAGATCTCAGAACTCTAAACCCTAGTTGGTCGAGGGAGAGAGCAGGGAGCGAGAGAAGAAAAGGATCTTCGGAGTTGCGGTGATCGGCGCTTGGTGGGGCATTCAGCGGCCAGCGTTCGGTGGTCGAGCGCAGGTAGTCTGTTCGATTCATTTTTTCACGTAATCCCCAAATCTTTTCCCTTTTCTTGTTTGATGCTGCCTCCATGGCAGCTACGGCAGCAGCTGCTGCAGGTAGGGCTGCCGCCGGCATCAGCAGCAGCGGCTGTTCTTGGGGCTGCCGCTGGTGGGGCGGCGTCGCCGGCTGGTTAGGTGCCGAGTGTCGAGGCTGACAACCTGTTGCCAGAGTGCTAAAAAATTTAGAAAATAATTAACTATTATATCTGAAATCTCACCATTTGTGATTGTAATATGGGACTTAAAAGTCGAGGGAATTCGAACATGACTGTCTTTTTCCATTACACGACTTACTTTCTTGTCTATATTGTACTGGTATTTAGTAATTAACAGATGTTTGGTAATTACTTTATACTTGATTCTTAATTTGTGTTGAGATATATGTTCTTTTAATTTTCTTCTATATTCATGGAACTCTGGGCACCTGCCTGGTAGATTTGCCAAGCGTCCCCCTGGTAGCCCGTCTCTAGTCTATTAAAACAATGGCGGGTATGAGGGGCGGCTCTAAGCTATAGTTTGTCAAAACTAGTAGCAATGAATCGTTGTCCTAATGACTTTTGTCTTAATCTGTATGTATATATAATAAATAATTCAATTGTACCACAAAACTTGTCTCGTTGCTTCAAAGCTCGATTGTACTTGACAAATGCCAAATCATTCAACTGACTTTGATCTAACCTATTTCTCTTCTTGTTATTAAGCTGCAAGATTTTGAAAGACAAGTTTTATCAAGAATTTGGCATAAAACTAAGATTTCTTGATGGAATATTTAATTTATGAAGATTCTATTCCTATCTACTTTCAATCACGTAATTATGCACTAGTGACTCACATGTTCAAAACTCAAAAGTACTCCAAGTTCCTTCATATTTGGATGCACTACATGTCAAGCTCAAAACCCTTATCGCAAACTGTTCTTGATTACGAAGAGAAGCTCCATATGAAGCCCACCACCTTACTACAAAAATATGTATTGTTTTCAACTAGTAAGTTGTAATTAATATCCAATCAATTTTTATAAATCCACTAGTAAGTCTAGTATAATATTATTGTTTGTCCTAATGGCTAAAGGTAGTTTTACTTGATGCTTTCATCTTTATTTGCCCAAGGGTCATGTCCATTCCAAAGATATCATCAGCTTGTTTATAAGTCAACTCCTCTGTTGTCAGGTCCCACATCTTGATGGATGGAACCAACCTTGCTATGGATTAATATAAACCTTCTGATCATTCTAAACGTTTGGATTGTTATAATAGAATTATGGGTTCAAGAAATACCCAACTGCATGTACAGGGTGATGTAACTGACAATTGTACCTTCTATCATTGATTTCAAATACTTCCTTACACTTCTCTTCCTTCATTTTGAAGCTCACAGCAATGGCTTCTTTAGCTGTATCCATAGTTCAATAAATATACCCCATGGCCAGCTTTTTTTCACCATCAACCATCCATAGAACATGAACAACTGGCTCGGTTAGTTTGAGGCTATAAACTACCATGTTCCAAAAGTACGGCATTATAACAATTTCAGCCACTCTTTTACCCTTCTGTTCCTTACATAAACATCTTTCTTATGTTGTCTCTTTTGCAATGTATGCTCAAAAGTGTTAGGAAAGTGGTAGCAAATCAAGTGACTACTGGCCTAAGCAATTCCTTTTGCCCTGTAGATCACCTCATCATATTTAATATCACCGGATTTAGATGAAGCTGTTTAGCCTCCATATCCTCTTAATATCAGCCAGTTTCCCTGTCTTCCATAATCAAATCCAAGCAATATGTGGCACATGTTTGTCCAATAAAAATGTGATTGCTTAGTATCTGGCAATCTCCCTTTACAAAAGAAAGAAATTCAATTATAAGATTAACATAAAAGGAATCAAGAAATAGGCTAATAGATACGTTCAAATTTTCATATCTTTAATCAATAATCAAATAGAAAGATATCCAAATTCTTACTAGCCATCGCATAACTTGAATGTGATCACTTGAACAATAGTTGTCCCCAATATGCTCCACCATACCATCAAGAAGTTCAAACAACCTATCACCTACCCTCACATATGAGAAAGGATCTATAGGCTCAACAAACAAATAATCCATAGATGCAATAAACATAGTCCTTCTCAAGCATTTACCAAAAAGTAATAAGTTTTCTCTCCAAGGTACGCCGCCTCAGTACTGGGCTCTGTACCAATGCCACTCTGTCACTATGTATATTGTATGGTATGGTACGAGGCCGGTTCGGCGTACAGAGTGTTAGTACGCCCCCCACACCGTGTACAGGTACCGAACCGGCATGGTACGATATGCTCCGTACCACTCGGTTCGGTATGCCTCGTTCGGTTCCGTACAGTACGACGTACCATGCTTTTTTCTTTTATCACTCCATCTAGTAGACATGATTGGACACCCATTTTTTGCTGACTCCTCCCTATGGTCCATCATCTTAGCTGTGCTATCCCCTGCTCTTTTGAAGGAAGGAATTCTCACTTCATGATAACTTGGTGTTTGTAAACCAGGTCCATATTGTTCTATGGATTTAATCATCACTTTAAAGTTATTTAAGGTCATTGCTTTAAATGCAATCCTTGCACCAAACATTCGTGTTGTCATGTCTTGCACGCTTTATTGATCGACTTGCCTTCTTTTCTTTTGTCCACTACATGTTCTATATCAAAAGTAAGGGGTAAATCCATGGGACACTAAGGCTTTCGCTTTTTATATTCGGATTGGATAGTTCTCCCTGTACTTGAACTCATGGGTCTTTCACATGATGACCGATCTCCATAGCGTCATCTTCCTCATCTTCTTCATCAACGAATTCATTAGCTTATTTATTCCTTAACATGCTCTGGGCATTTCTTATAAGGTTTGGGATTTCTATATCCTTTAACAATCTGTTGCTTTGTTTGATATATCCTTTCCTTTGTAACTTTACCACAAAATTTGCCTATCAAAGTATTTTCTATTTCACACCACCTGTTTCATAGAATAGAGAAGTAGTAGCTGCTACTGCTAAGGGAGAAGAAGAAGAAGATCTTGTTCTAGCAACTTGAAGAGGAAGCCAATTCTAGCAATAGGAAGAAGAAAAGAAAGAAGAAGAATGTTGGGAAGAAGAGGACATAGGGGACACGGTCCCTATTCCAGCAACATGAAGAAGAAGAAGAACTTACTCGGACCAGAAGAGGCCTAGATGCTGCCAGAAGAGGCCTAGCTACTGCTAGAAGTGGCTGGATGTTGCCAAACAAAAGAAGTGGGAAGTGGAGAAGACCGTAACAAACCTAGTCCTAGATCTGATCCACTTTCTTCCCCTTTTTTTCCTAACTAAAGAAACCACTTAGTTGATGGACAATTTTGATTTGTGCTTGCACCTCATTTAAACAAGGCAGCCTTTTTGGCATCTTAGGGCTTCAACGACGTACGGGCCTCTAAGCCTATACACGCACACTTGATTAAATGAGCCTAGACCAAAGCGAGGCATTAGGGGTGTGCCTCACCTGCATTTTGCACTTAAATGCGCCTTTCAAAACACTGGTTTATAACGATAGACTTGGCCATCATCTGACCTAGAAAATATTGGAACTTCGCCAAGAGCTATGAAGAATCAGTTGTAGCCTTGTAGGTCTCAAAGTTATTCTTGCAAAATTCTTGCATGAATCAAAGGTCTTGAAATCCGATTTTCTTGCAAAATTTATGCATTAAAAAGTTTTAGAAAATTTTCAACAAATTAGACTATAGTTTTAGGCTATCTTTTTGACCTGGAAACTATTGAAATTTTGATGAGGGCCATGAGATTATTGTTGCATGGACATGGATACAAGATTCAGATGTAGGGGTGCAAATGGGTCGGGGCGGGTCGGGTCTTGAGTGACCCCGATCCGACCCGGTTTCTTGTTCGGGTTCTAATTTTGGATCCAGACTTGACCCCATTGAAGATCGGGTCGGATCGGTTCCACGACTATAATTTTTGATCTAATGGGTCATTCGGGTCGGGTCGGATTCATGCATAACCCAAACCTGACCTAAAAAATTTGGGTCCAGGTCGGGTTCGGGTCGGGTCCGGACTTGCTGCTTTAATTTATGAATGAATGCAAGGCATGGAGTTAGCAAAGAAGGGTTTTTTTGCTGCTGCTGCTAAAAAAGGAGTGGAAGAAGAAAGAGTTAACGACAGAGCTAAGCCATTATTATTTATTTATTTATTTTTTACTTCGTGGTGAGATCACGGAGGGCCACCCAATTTCACATGAGAAGGGGAGAGGGTTCGTCCGTATCTATAGCCCGTCCCATCATTATTAAGAACAACATGACATTCTGCCACCTGTCATATGACGATCAACTGTTGCCCTCGGGAGCAGCAACAACCACGGCGGCTCCTTCTATTTCCACTGCCCTGCAGCCCAAAAAATTCAAAGAAAAAGCTGGTGAGAACAGGGAAGGCCACCCGATTTCGGATGAAAAGGGGGGAGAGGGGATGCTCGTATCTATAGCCGTTCCGTCATCATTAAGGGCGACATGACACTCCGCCACCATATGGAGTGGGGAGGCGTGATCTAGGGGGCAAGTACTACTGTACCACTCCCCCACCTTCTTTTGCTATTTTTTGTGCATTTTTTAATAAAAAATATTTTTAGCTTAGTTTTTACCGGTAGACTGTGGGCCTGCGGGCCTAAACGGATAATTTGGGTTTGGGTTGGGTCGGATCGGGTCGTTGGGTAAACGATTCAAAATTGATCCAAAAAAAATGGATCCGGTCGGGTCCGGGTCGGGTCGAGATTCAGTAAACCCAGATCTGACCCAAAAAATAGAACGGGTTCAACTTTAGGATCCGACCCGACCCCGTAGGCCCTCCAATTTGGGGTTGGTCGGGTCTAAGTGGGTCGGGTCGGGTCACGGGTCAGCCCGATCCATTTGCAGCCTTATTTAGATATGGACGCGTATCCAAGTGTTTGACTCGGCAAGAAGGAAAGAGGGATATACATGGATGTGTAGGAAAAATTATAATTTTAACTAAATTATATATATATTTGTACTTTTTAATCTTCTATATTTAAATATCAAAATAAATTTTAAGAAGATATTATTTGCTAAGATCTTTCAATAGATATGTTTCTCATTCAAACTTTCCAATTAACTTAAGAATATAAGAAAAATGATATTTTAAAAGGTTATTTGAAAATCTACATCCTTGCACATTTAGTAAAAAGGAAAAAAATCACTTCTAACATGAAAAAAGAGGGCCACAAGTGGCCCACAACCATTGTTGGAAGAGTTCAACTCTTCGGCAATCTTTAAAAGTGGCAATGATTGAACTTTATACGTATCCATTTGTCTAATACATATTCGACTTGGATACGAATCCTACATGGGTTTTTGGAGTCAAATGCAAATGTCTGGGTAGCATAGCATGAAGTATCAGTTTCAAATCTCGAAAATACCTTTTCAACAAGTCCTAGATCACTGAAAACTGATATTTCAGTGTAAACTTAATCCTTTTGGAAGATTGTGGGTCCTATGTGAACTACGATAGACTTTGACCATGTGATCTAACATATCTCCAAACTACAATTCTAACATGAATTTTATTATAACAATTAACAATTACATTAAAATTACTAATCTAATTGGAATAGTTGTGTAATTGAGTTACCTGACCTTATCTATCAAGCATTTTTATGGTCAAAACTACAATTCTGACCTGAATATGTCAAGTAATATGCTAATGTAATTTGATGAACTCTTGTAATTAAATTATGATCAATTGTAGCCTTTGATTATATTTTCCCTTCTACACATGCATTGGCATGCAAACTGATGCTAGTCATGCAAATAGTAAGAATCTGATCCTAATTTGGCTTTAAAGAGATCGATTTGTTTTGACTTTTCAAGAAAGCGAGTCTTGGTTGAAGTTATGGAGTTGGATCTTGGTAGGAAGAGGTTAATGGAAGTTTTGTACAACTAGAATGGTATCAGTGTTCTATATATGGGTATGCATAACATTGTTAATTATTGTCTTTTTTCTCTATTGTGTTTTATTATACGTAGCTTTCACTTTGTTACTCTTCAAGGAGCGGGTTTTCTTCTTCTCATTTTTTGAGCAAAGCATCTTGTCTTTGTTGGTTAATGAATTAATTGGAATAGAGCCTTGCTTAAGTGTCTATGGATTCTTCTCATTTTTTGAGCAAAGCATCTTGTCTTTGTTGGTTAATGAATTAATTGGAATAGAACCTTGCTTAAGTGTCTATGGATTCATGGATTTGTTTTTGTTGATTTGATCAATCACTTGACATATTTTGTTTGTTAGTCCATGCTTTTGTAGACACTAAGCAAGATTTTGATACCAATATTTGCAAATGTAAGTGTGGGGGCTGAGGGGGTTAACTTACAATATCATGGAATCCATCACGAGAAATAAAAACGGGTCATTAATCAGATAAAATACATTGTGAATTTGTAATCAAGGTTTTCCCAATATATACAACCATCAAAAAGAATCTTAGTAGCCGTGATCTTCTAGTTAGGGTTACCCATATGCTTTGGAATCTTTCAGGAAGGTCGAACCCACACTTCCTATACATTTCCTAGTTAAAAGTGCCTCTAAAATATTCGCTTCCCCTACCTCACCACACCCGCTTCGGCACCCATTCCTGATTCTGCCAACTAATAGATGACTCTTAAATCAACCAGGATACTTGCAGAACTCTTCCCGAATAAAACTACATGACTCCTAAGGCACCCCAAAAAACCAACAAAAACTTTCCTAATCTGAAACTGAAGCTTAATCCATTTTTGGAAATATTATGCCTACTTTGAAATTGAACTAGATAAAACTCAGAACACAATACTGGAAGGAATTGGAGTTAGCTTTGCAACAACCCAAATGCCTAAATGAACATGTATAGCTCAAGTTATGCATCTAGAACTTTTAACTCAAAAGACCTCAAAATTAATCCTTGTATGCATCAAAATAATAAATCAGATGGCTAAAAATCTGCAATAAATTGCTTTTGAAATCTGTATGCATGATCAATCAAAAGAAAAAAAAAACTATATGCATCATTGTTCCTCTGTTCCCTTAATATCTCCATTCACCTTCTTGCCTCCCAACTCCTCCTTCCTATTGTCTTTCCCCTGATTGCTGGACTTATCAAAGGGGAGCTAGGGGGTGGTGCAGAAAGAAATATTAATAGTTGGCCATATGGTTCTTTACCTTTTCAACTTAAAATGCTTCATACCCTTATTATGTTTATTATTATATGTTGTTGCAATAGATAAATTTCCAAATCAGTTATATTGTACTTTAATGTATCTGAGGAGAGGCCCACTATTTGTCTTTAAACTTGGAAGACCAGTGTACTCCCTTGATCCTCATATTATACCATATGTTTAGCTTGTTTAATCATTTTTTAAACTTCTATTGCTATCCCATGTAGTTCCAATGGCTTACTTCTTTTCAAATTTGCTGAAGCCACTTTATTTAATGAATCAGATAACTTTAGTCGTTTCTACTTTCATATCACTTGCAAACAAGGGTCCTTGCTAAGTCTATGCTTTGTATCTCTAGCAGTAATGGAATTAAGGTTGATCGTATAATTTGTGATCTTTTTGTATTTATTTTAAAATTGGATGTTTGACATAATTCTGAACTTTACATTTGCAAGTTGGTTGTGAGGTTAATGTTCATAATTCTGGGTGATGGAGAACCTAATGAGATGGTATGAACATTGCAATAATTTTATGCAGGTCAGGATGGGGTTGCATTTGTTCTAGTTTCTAGAAAAATGAAGAGAAGACTTGGGTTAACACAATTGGAAGTTGTGAGGAAGGATTTTCAAAAGATAACAGTCATATGATGCAAAGATAATATGAATGAATGGTTAAATAAGATTCACATAGCCTACCCAATTGGTTGGAAGAATGCTTCTTCTTTGTGTTTCTCATTCTCTATTTGTTTATCCATGATCTCAATGTCTAACAAAATTACAATTGTAACTACAATCATGTATACGTAACATCATGGTTTCAAGAATTGCCATAACAGGAAGATACGATGAGTAACATGCCATTTTGATGCGAAATTGGCATCTGTATGGTTGCTGGGACGTCGACACCATGTGTACCGATACATACTGGCAGTGCTATACTGATTATACTGGTGTATATCTATAGTTTTTCATTTGTTTTGAAGCTTTCAGTTTGGGTACGTACCATCGCTAGGTAGAGGTTTGACATCAGTACCATTCCGATATGGTAGAGGTTTGGCATCAGTATTTAGAACCTTGCGTAACATGATCTAAATCCTGGTTTTCTTCTACCTCATTTTGGCTATCTGGCAGTTATCTTAGCAGAGCTCAACTTGCAAAAAAAATATCCGACATTAAACTCAGTATGTTTCCCCTTACTTGCTGTATATTATATATTGTGATGGGATTGTAATTAAAATGTATAAATATGAGATGTATTGGCATATTACATTTTTTTTATACCAACGAACATAACTATGACTCTGTTGTCTTTTTATTTTATTTAAATGGTATAACCAGTATAACACTTTAACTGGAGGTTGATACCTCTCATTAGAGTTTCAATATATATGGAAGTGTTGCCTGTTGGATGTCTTAATATATAAATGACTGCCACATATGTGAAGCATCAAGGATATTTTACATAAATGCGGTAATATACTAATATGTTACACATTACCTTTGTCCTTTCACAGAGACAATGTCGACACCAGCTTGGCTACCACAGGAGGCACAAGCGAGCACAACACCTAAATCCCAAGGTTTAGAGTCACCTGTCGGAGGACCAGCTACAAGTCCACCAGTTTCAGTTATGGCTTCTACAACGGTAGTTTCTTCAGTCGGAGGACCAGCTACAACTGCAATAACTTCAGTAACATCCCCTCCAACTACAGATTCTGGTCCATCAATGACTGTCACTGTTTCAACAATGACCTCTGTAGGCCAACCACCTCCAAGGGGTGTTGTTGTAAATGCAAACACTCCATCTCAAGATCCTGTTCGAGCAAAATTTGCTACCCCACAAGGCTATGTTATCCCTGCTCCTTCATTTTCTTACAGTGTATTTCCTAGGGTGAACTCTTCATCTGGGAGTGCTCAACAATCTTCATCTGCTCCTGTTAGTGTTCAGTTTCTTGTGCTCCTCATATTTCGAAGTTTCAATTTCTCAGTTTGATATCTTTTTTAATTTATACAAGTCAATTTTAATGCAGGGTTTGAGGTTGACTCCACCAATGCCTGCATCAGCACTTCAACCACCAGTTCCGGGGCAATTTTTAGGAAACAGACCTTCATTTTCATATAATGTGGTTTCAAATGCTAATGCTAACTCGGCAACTGGTCAGCAGTTTCAACTTACTACTGTAATTCTCATGGCCTGTCCATTGGAAGTCATTTGTATCTCTTATTCTCTATGTAATTGGATTTGTAATTCTGGTTTTCATTATTATTGTCTTTTTCAGGCTGCAAATCAAGTTAACTTGCAAGGTGGAAGGTGTGCCCCACCAACTACTGCTGGATCATTGCAACCTCCAGTTCCAGGGCAATCGGTTTGTCCTGGTGCTAATGTTCCTGGAGCTATTACACCAAGTTGTCCAGCACCAATGCGGTTGCCATTGGCGGTTCCAACAGTATGTTTTTGGTCATAATTCTTGCTAGCATGGTGAAAAATTATTTAATGAATTAATCTTACCCTTTTTTTGATGATCACAGGGTACCTCTGATGCTGTTGCGAGAGAAGATGGCACTACCATTACAACATCAGTTGATTCTCAGTCTGCACAATTGTCAGCCACTGTGCCATCAAGTTTCTCCACAGCCTCGGGTATAAATCCTAATGCAAACTCTTCGGGCATTTTGATGCCAAGTACTCCATCTTTTACTGGCCATCCTGGGATGGCAGGGCTTGCTGGAACACCGGGACTCCCTGGAATACCTAATTCTGCAACAGTTTCCTCTACTGTTACAAGTCAACCAGCAGCCACAAATTCTTCTCCTTTGAGGCCCATGGTTCCATTGCCTGTTTCTCTGCCACCAACTTCTACTCCAGTTCCAGTTCAACAAAATATTCAGCAGCAGTTTTATGCACCTTATCCTTCACTACCAGGCACCATTCCACCCCCTCAGGCTCTTTGGTTGCATCCTCCTCAAGCTGGAGGCATGCAGCGAGCCCCATTTCTACCATATTCTGGCGTACTTCCTACTCCTTTTCACTTGCCATTGCATGGCATGCCACCTCCTGCTATTCCTTTGCCCAGTATCCAGCCTCCTGGTGTTTCCACGGTGGCAAATCATGGACCAGCTGCAACCACCGTGGGATCTAGTCAGTCTGGGAGCAATGTTGGCATAGAATCACCTTCTATAGGCATTGGTATGGTTATTTCTCTTGATTAACTGGGTAAACAACCACTAGTTTGAAATTTCTGTCACTGGCCTGTTCAATTTCCTGCAGATCATGAAAAACAAGCTAATGATCCCCACAAGGATGGAGAAAGTACCAAGAATGAAGAGGCAGATGCCTGGACGGCACACAAGACAGAATCAGGTGTCATATACTACTACAATTCTGTAACTGGGGAGTCAACATATGATAAGCCTTCCAGTTTTAAGGGGGAGGTATTTGCACAGAGGACTTGTTATATCAAGTAATATGACTTCATTCTAGTGACAGCATATGATTATTTGGTAATGCTACTTAACTAATCTGCTTTCTTTGGTTTCCTTTGGCAGCCAGAGAACGTTACAGCTCGATCAACTCCAGTTTCATGGTATGCAGTAAACAGCAAGCCTAATTGTTTTTATGTGGTTCAACTTTATGAGGATCATATAAAATCAAATGCTTATCAATAGTCTTGAGCTCAACTATTCTGCAACTTGTATCAATAACAAACTTTTCTGGAGCATAGAATTATCTGTGATTGTTATGTTTTCTTTTTTATCGAAAAAACCTTGTCTTTATTTTTATGGATTTTCTTTTCAATACATGCATAAATATGTTATGCACATCCAATAATGGATAATTTTACCAATTTAAGCATTTCAAAATCTGTAATTGGATTTTGAGGCATGTGAGTGATTTAAATATTTAATATTTGTGCTTAATTTTCTAATTCATGTCAAGTATGTCATGTGACTTAACCATTCATTGGTAGATAATTTTACCAATTGAAATGTTTCAAAAACTTGTTATTTCTTCTACAGATTGCTTTCATTTTTGCACCAAAGAAAATAGAGGGATTAAATTGAAGAAGGAAATGGATTTCCCACTCTCCAATATAATATTTTAAACATCTACTTAATTTATGCTTTAAAATGATGGCTCCCTTTATTAATTTTTACACTCTTCCCTTTCTTTTGGATTCTGTTTGGAAAACCTTAAGGGTTTCTTCTCAATAGTTCGATCTTAAACTCCCTAGTAAATTGCAGATCTTCCAACGTGCCTAGTATCATACCCCTGCCCCCTCCTTGGGGAAGGTCTAGGTCGAAGTCTTGGGTGGCACACCCTGGAGTACCTGTATCTGATTAGTTAATCTTGAGTAGGTCTTTGCTCTCCATCTCTCTTTCTCTCTCAGAAAAAGGGGGGGGGGGAGGCCTTCTGTCCTAGGTTTCATAGCAAAGTTGCATGAGTCAAAAATCTGTCTTTAGTTTAGAGGATGCCAGTTTCAGAGTCCATCACACCTTCCTGGATTATGCCCTGATCCTTCAAACTGGTGTGGGTAATGCTTCCTGATTAAGGCTAAGACTGCATTTCCAGAAAAAAAAATCAGTTTCTCATGGTATACATAGTGCAAAAATGCTGATAAGAGTATTGGTTTTTTACACTCTTCTTCAAGTTGACTGTTGGAGTAGCCTCAGGTGTTTGGGGAGACATTTCTAGAAAACAAGAATTAGATAGTGGTACATGATGGTGAATAACGGTGTCTGGTCATATTTCTCGTCGCTAGAGTACTGTATTGACACATGATACAGTACCATGTGCCATTATGTTATATCATATTGATAGGGATTTACCATAACATACTGATAATGTACTGGTACAGCCACCAATATTGGTGCTTCAATCCCTATTAGGAAGTGCGGTGTAAATGGGAGGGATAATTGATGTGCCTTCTCATCCATGGTTTCTTTTTGAAATTCAAAATATAAAATTATTTTGGCTGGTTGTTTCGTATTAAACTAAGAAGCCGAACATAAGATCCATGACTGAATAGATTATGTGGGTAGGGAATCTGATTGGGAGATGGCATAGATATGAGTGACCTTCTGTTTCCTTCTATACTCATTGCACTAGGAGTCTAAGAAAGGCACGGCCATGACAAAAGAAAGGTTGGCGAATCTGGCCACAAAAGATTACCATTTAATTAGTATGGACATTCTAATTGCTGTTGCTGAAACTTTTTATGACTTGTGATACCATGCAGTGGGTTATGTTTCTTCACACAACACTTGTCTGCTTGTTGGACATAGCATTGACTAGTACTGCAAGTGACTCCACAAACATTTGTTTAGAAGGAACATGTTAGAGAACACCAGTTTTCTACAATAAGAGAATCTCTGTATATGATCAGTGATATCATGTTAGAAAATATGCCTTGATGCAATCTTTTGTATCATGTACTTGTGGACCCATATGTAACAGTATTGTTCTTGACATCTTCGATGGGCATGCTATTGATATCACACACTTGTTGTGTAGTAACATGATTGTGTCTCACTAGAGTCAATCTCTGATATTCTACTTGTGGTCTCAGCAAGATGGCTCATTCTCTAATTTGCTGAAAAGTGGGAGTTATGACTTATAATACATATTGCATATCGTATATTTAATACTATTTCTTTTTCTCTTATTATTTGCTCAGGGAGAAGTTGGCTGGTACCAATTGGACGTTAGTAACTACAAATGATGGAAGGAAGTACTACTATGATGCCAAGAACAAGGTAGCTCTGTTTTTAGCCCTCTATGTTGTATGAACCCTGAACGGATTGTTGTGCCTATGCTAATGAGCATGCGTTGTTGAATCGTATATTATTGTCATAACTCATAAATGTTTAGGAATGTAATTTCTCATATTGATACATTCAGGGAAGGCTCTACTGTTCTTGATCATGGCTGTTATATTGTCACTTATGTTATGGTTGCAGAATATAGGTCTGAATGGTTCGGATGTGAGATTAGTCAGTTTGGGTGGACACTGAAGCCACAAGAGTTCCATGCAGTAGATGTATTAAAAAAATGTTGTTGGCAATCAGTAATATGTTTTGTGTGTTATGTGTGTTCATGAAGATGCTAATCTGTCAAACTTAGTTGTTTATTCCATTAGTTCTTTTGAACAATAGTGGTCTTGCTCTTGAAGAAAAAGTCTAGCAAACTACACCCTTAATTTTTAATTAACAGAGCGAGTAACTTTGTTAAATAAAGAAGGTTAGGTTTTCATCACTGTGTGAGACGGAGAGAGAGGAGGGCAACCATTGTTTATCAAAACTTTGATATCAAATTGGATGATGGAGCAAGTTAAAAAGTGTGTTTGTTGAATAATGAGGTTTGAAATATTCAATCAGAAATATCTACTTGGTTGTGTTTTCCTTTATTTCTTCCTTTTGGTTGTAACGATGGAACCATAAAAGGAAGAATTTAACATTTTATTCTTTTTCTCCTTTCTTTTGTTCCATTCTGTCACGGACTGGTCTTTAACATTGAACAAAAAGGAACTTGTCCTATCAATGGACTGCTTAACTGTAACCTACTCTTTTTACCGATATGAACTATTGCTCCTGAAACTTATTGCTGGAACAAGTATCATCGTTATTATGATTTAAGTAATGTGGTATGAAAGCAGAAACTTGGTTTCTTTAGAGGGGACTAGGACTGGAGATTGTAGGTTTAACTCCTAGTTTTTCCTTAATTAAGTGGAGCTAACATGATAAGAAAAGAGGCTAATATGTGTTTTGGCTAATACTAGGACCCCAATGAAGGCTTAGTCAAGAACATAGAGTCATATTAGTTGTAAGTTACAATTTTGTAGGAATCTTACCTTCTTGCTCTATGATGTGACCTTTTGAGGATGAGGATGATGACATAATTATCTTGAGGCATATGTAAAGTGTTAATTCCTATTAGTTTTATATTACAAATTTGTAGAAATTTTACCCTCTTTCTCCATGATGAGACCTTAGAATGGGATGATGGTGTATTTTCGGCTAGGTAAATTCCTAGTTGCTGTAGCACAGAATTCTTCCTCTTTTCTTTTCATTGTTGGACGGCACCTTTATTTATGCAGATCCATTGGGTATGCTGTTTGCACTTCAGCTCAAAAAACCTATAGGCTCCCTAACCATCATTCTCATTAAAAACCTTCTCTCCTAATTATATATTTATTCTAGACCATATCCAACACTAGGCTTCTTCAAACCCTTCAATTTACCCTGAATTACCCACACTTGAAACTTAGCCATGGATGCAGGTAAGGTACTTGGGTTGATAAGTCTACAGGAGGAAATTATCAGAGCATAAAAAGGATCAGCTACTTTGACATGCGGTTGCACCTGACACTTATCCAAGTCTATTTAAACATGGAGCCTACCCCATAATAACCTATTACTGTATCAAAATGTCATCTGTAACCTTTTCTGCACAAAGACTCGTTATTGTGGTGCTCCATATCTCTGTAATTGTGAATGATGAATTAAGCATTTAAAAGAACTTTGTTGTGGAGCTTTCAGATCATTTGAAAAAACAGTTTATCTAATTAAATGGAGGAGTTCATGCAAGAGCAAAGAAAAGGTTGGCCTGTTTTCAAAGCTTAGTGGTTATGGAAGTGGTTATAAGTTAGACAATTTGATATATTATGGGACATATTCCTTGGACATATATGTATTTTACCTATTGGATAGGTATGCTGAATTTGTTGTGTTGACTTATGATACCCCATGTTTCTCTTCGTTTTAGAAAATTTATAATGAATTCTCTTGAATGACCTATTTAAGCATTAAGGCAGTTATGTCGACATGTTTATCTTTGATAAACATGGGGCTCATTCTGAAATGGTGGATCATCGTCTAGAATTCCTAGTGATGCCAAGATTGGTGTGCTTATGACTTGGGCATCTGAATGAAGCATATTTCAAAGTGGATTTTTATAACTGCATTGAGGCATAATGATGTAACCACAACCATAGCCATCAAAAGTTACCCAGACTACTTGAGTTGGGATTATGACATCTGTTCATGTTCTTGTTTCCTCAAAATTTTTAAGATTAAGAAAGAAGTGGGTGTTAAAGATACTCATGCTCTGAAATGCATGAATAATATTGGAAAATACCCTATCTTAGCTAGTAGATTATATGGTAGAATGTGTTCACCATTTGAAAGAGAGGCGAGATTTAGACATACCAGGTGGATGCCAACTAAGTAGTGGACAAGCTCACCTAACATGGTGCATTGGGGGTCGTTATTTTGTGATCTACATTGCACTTCTCAAATTTAACAGTCAGTAAATGTGAAATCAACAGACTGAAGAGCGTCTTAAATTGTCGGATTTGGTCATTGATGTTTTGAACTTATATAGTTTAAATTATACTGGCAAGTGGCTTATTAAAGAATATTAATATCTCTATGCTAATCCTTTGACTAATTTAGATTAAATTTGATAAAGTGAGGGAGAAGTGAGGGAAACAAGAAAAGAGGGAGAAAAAAAAATTCTAGACAAAATCTTGCAAAGCAAGGCCACATTATTTAGATCTTGTTTGGCATTGCTTTCATTTCTTATTTTTTTAAAAATAAAATCATAGAAATTGAGGCCAAAAACATAGTTGATGCAATTGTTTTTTCTTTCTTTGTTTTTTGAAAGTCATTTCATTTTTCTAGGAAAAAATGGAAGTATGAAATTTTTTACTTTTACTATTTTCAAAAACAAGAAATTCATGTGATACCACCATCGACGCCACCTCCACCATTGCGCCATTAATGCCACCACCACCATCATCCTCTCCACCACTACCATTGCCACCACCGCCGTCTCCTCCACCAAATAGCTGTGCCGCTGTTGCTGTCTCTGCCATAGTTGTCGTCTCCATCATCATCATTGCTACTATTGCCGTTGCCATCACCATCACCACAATCGCTGCTGCCACCACCTTCACCTCTGCTATATTGCTGCTGCCATCTTGACCTCTGCGGCACTACTATTATCATTGCTGCCACCACTATAGCATTGGTGCCCCTACCACCATTGCTATTGCCACATAGTTAGCACCTTCGCCACTATTGTCGCTTCGCCACTACCTACATCCTCCACTATCTTTGCCACTACCATCACTGCCTCGACCACCGTCATTATGTTTATCTTTTTTTAAAATAATTGACTATTTCAAACATGTTTATATGTTTAAAAGTTTAGGCATAATATAGACCAAAAATTCTATTTCTTCTATTTCTAAAACTAAGAAAAAAGAAAGTGTTCCCAAATGACACGTTATGCTTCCGTCTCACAGAAGCCTTCAAAGCACAACTTAAATCATGTGTCTCTTCACCTTCTTTCCATTCAACTTAACTTTCTTTATGCTTGCCCTAAATAAATTTATCAAGCTGCATAACTGATGACTGATACTAGTCACAGATTAAGCAGTAATAACTATTATATCTTTCTTTATTCCTACAAGCAATGTAAAAGAAATTGATAAGGAAATCATATTATAAGATGACTAAGTTATAATGCATTAATTGAACCCTTATTATGTTCTCGAAGCATTAGATTCAACATGCTTCTGCATTATGCTAGTTCAGATGTTTTAGCTAAAAGTTGTTTGTATTTACTAATCTTGGTTCTTTTGACACCACTCTGTGTTTTGTGAGATAATTGGATATTTGCAGCCTTTCCAGTCAAAATTTTGCTTAAAGAAATATAGTCTGTTTTAAACAGCAAAAGATGTCATAAATCAAATATCTACTATTTTATTTTTGGTCCATAAGTTATCTGAAACATTATGCAAGAGTCGTTAATATGTGTAAACACAATGAGACTGACATGAACACCTGAGAAGACAAAGATATGAGCACCTGAGACCCTTATGGCACTGCTAATTAATACGCCATCACCTTCACAATGCATAATCCTAAATGATGAAAAATTCAATTCCAGCAAAATGTCAGGTTATTTTTACTCTCTTTTTCAAAGAAGCAAAGTATATAGAATTGTCTTATTTCTTCTATTGTTTCATTTATGGCTAGTCGGGAGGGGTCTTTAGCTCTAATCATTAAACTAATGTGACCTTTTGGACTTCTAGTAGTTGCAAGGTTCGCTGTACCGGTCGGTACCGAGCGTACCGTACCCATACCGATGGATACCGGTATCGGTACACCAATATCGGTACGGTCGGTACCGAGCGTACCGTACCGTACCGACACTCGGTACGCCTATACTAGTGCGGCACCGGTACGGGGTTCGGTACCGGTACGGCGAACCTTGAGTAGTTGTAAAAATTATATTTCCATCATTGAAATGCTCATCTTCTCAAGAGACGTTTTGTAATTTATTTTGCTGACTTAATATGCTACTTTTGATTAAGCTGAGGACTTCCAACAGTAATTATCTACAAAAAAGGGTTTTTAACTGCTGATTTAGTGCTTTTGATCAAATCATTGGAGAATGTTTCAGGAAGCATCAAATAATTGTGCCAGGGGAAACCCAAATATGTTAAATCAGTTTTGTTGGTATAGCATTCCAATTGTAACTCATAGGCCTAATTATAGAATTTGACTTATTAACGCTACTCAAGTGCTAGTAAGGAATTTTTAGATATTTATTCAACAATTATGACAACCATTTCCATTAATGGAAGCCATATGATCGCTGATATTTTTTTTTTGTATCTACTACCTCTACCTGCGTACTGGTGTATCTGGCATTAATAAGGTTTTGGAAAATTCAGGTTAGTAGCTGGCAAGTCCCAGCGGAAATTTTGGAGCTGAGAAAGGCTCAAGAGAGTGATACCCTGAAAAGAAATGCAAATCAATTACATGCGAATGAACTACAAAATGTAGCTGATAAAGGATCTGCTCCTATTAGTATGAGTGCTCCTGCTGTGGAGACAGGTGGTCGTGATTCTATGGCTCTTAGGACTTCAGGTGCACCAGTTTCTTCATCTGCATTGGATTTGGTTAAAAAGAAACTGCAGGATGCTGGTACTCCTATCACATCCTCACCTGCCCCAACTTCTGGACCAGCTGCATCTGATTTAAGTGGCTCAAAAGCAGTTGAGACTGCAGCTAAGGGACAACAAGGGACAAATAACAAAGACAAAGTTAAAGATGATGGAAATATGTCAGATTCCTCATCTGATTCAGATGATGAGGAAAGTGGTCCGAGTAAAGAGGAGTGCATTATTCAGTTCAAGGTAATTTTTTTCCTTCATGCATTCTTTAAGTGATTTGCTTGAAGTACCATGTCAGTTGAAAGCCTAGTGTATAAGGTTTATATTTTGTTATTTTGTTGCTTCAAATGGCAAATGGTTCGATCCATCCAATAATTTGTGATTTCCAATTTATTCAAACTAGTCCAACCATCCAATTGGTATTTCAACTTTGATAATATCCATGTTAACTTTTGTTATATTTGTTGAGGTACCAGCTCTTTTGTAACTTTTGCTTGTATTGAATGCTTCTACTGAAAAAAAGAAAAGTAGAATTTTTATTATTCTTCCATGTTTTGCCAAATTTAATGCTACTTCTCAATTCATTTGGTTTTCCTATTTGAAGCTTGGTTCTAAACTTGACATTTATGCTTTGTCATATATTTTCCATTGTAAAGGAAATGCTTAAAGAACGAGGAGTGGCGCCATTTTCGAAGTGGGATAAAGAGCTGCCAAAGATAGTGTTTGATCCACGCTTTAAGGTTTGTTGAGTCTAAAGTTATGAATTTTCGGCCTTTCCTACAACTGGACCCCCATGGCTCAGGTTTGTTAGACCCATTTATGGTGATCACTTGGGACAGGGTGAACTTTATTTCTTCTCTTTTACTTTATTTGTATTCTTCTATCATGATACTGGGCTGTGCTATCTATTTGCCTTCTGATTTATTCCCAATTATATTCTTGAGGTGTTAGACTTTTGGGATTGCATATGTTTATTTTTGTTTCTTTAGGTCATTATATGCTGGTGGGTTATTTTAGGTTATAAAGTTGTTGACTTGCCTTGCTTGGATATTAATATGAGAGATTAGGATCTACAAGGGGAAGATGACTTACTCTCTTCATATGGTTGTGGAGACCGGCTGCTGATGGCAGAGGTTTGAGAAGTGTTTTTGGGGTCACACTCATTGTAAAGAAGAGGCCAAAGGGTATGATTGCAAACCTACTTGTATTTGTTTTGGATTAGGTCTGTGAGCTCGACTAGGTGAAGTCCCAGTTGGTTATGTGGTGCAACAATTCTTCTTGTGTTGGCACCAAGAAGTGGTTAGAGAATTCTTATGAGTGGGGTTGGATAGGAAGAAAACTGAATTTACTTTAGTTGGAGATAGCTTCTGTGAATCTGAGTCTTATTATTACTGGGACTGGCATCTTGGAAACAAGTTTAAGTGGTTAAACCTGAGTTTTCACTCTGTGTCTTGGAGATTAATGGTATATGTAACCACTGATTGCATACTTTGGAGGCCTGAGGCTCCTTTTGATGCTATGGTCTTCATGGGATCTATAAGTAACCTTGAAAAAAATCACAACTATTGCAATTTTGTGAAGAGAAAATAATATTTGTTTATGCGTGCTGGGTTCCAAAAGTTTCCATGTTTTCAGTTTCCACAGTGCCACGTGGCTGCTGAAGTCCTTAGCCTGGCGATTTTTAGTTGTGCACTAAGAGACCCAAGTCCCTAGACAAGAGAAGGAACATAAACAAGATAATATTTGGGATCCCATTTTGGAGGGGAAAACTAGTTAAAAGCTCTCTCTCTCTCTCTCTCTCTCTCTCTCCAATAAAAAAAGTGAAGGTAGTATTTTGCACCACATAGTGCACGTGCATAACGAGCATCGAGTTATAGTATATATGTACATATGCATATACATATCCATCTGTAAGGATACAAACATATATAAGGACACAATGTATGTCCATATATATTTATATCTATGCATGTATATGGATGCATATTTATATGTTTGTGTGCTCGCGCACATCATGTGCGCGTCTGTGCCTCTGCCTATGTGTGCACTTGTGTGGGTTCATGCATGTCTCTCTCTTTATATATGTTCAGCATCTTGGTTCTTTGTTTTCATTTTGTGGAAAATTGCCCATGTTTCTTCACAAGTTATAAGAACTGCATATCCTGAGTAAAGAAGAACAATAAACATGAGAACTTTGCTAGTATCTATTGCCAGACTGCTTCTTTGTAGTTGAAGCAGCCTCGATAATCCAATTGCTTAATATCTTTTCATGCATACCTAAGGGTTTCAGGGCACTATAAAGTTGACTGTATCTTGATAAGATATTGATACTAGAATTTGATTATTTCTAGAAATCATTGTCCTTTATTGCTGTTCCATAAAATTCCTGCTCATAAACCTGGCAATATGGCTTGTTTAGATTTGTTAGTTTTCCATGGTGGAACATACTTGTTATTATTGCTGACATGTTTGTTGGAGCTATACAAACATTTGTAGTAGTTGTGGCATGTCAAGAGTGTTATTGTCCTGGTGGGGTTTGTGCTAGGATTTGCTCCAAGTTTCTATTTTTGTATACCGGTCCAAAGGTAACAGAAGTAGACTATGTTGCATCGTGTATAGTAGAATTAGGAAAGATGGAGTGAGGAACAGGTATACGGTATAGACATGTTTGTTGGAGCAATAGCAGACATTATAGTAGCTTCGGTATGTCAATTGTGTTGTCATGGCAGGGATTGAGTGAGGTCCAAGGATAACAGAAGCAAACAATGTTGCATGGATGTATGGTAAAATTAGGATGGATTGAGTGAGGAACAAGCATATGGTATACTAGAATAGTCACAGAGGTTGCGTTAATTGAAGACAAAGTGACGGGAAATTAATTGAGATAGTATGAGCATGTGCAATGGGGAAGACTGACATAGAGTGGTACTAGAATCCAAAGTTTTAAATATTGTTGCCGGACCCATACCATTTTTCAGTCGGAATAGTATAGTATCCAAGGTATGTTGTACCAGCCCGAACCGGGCGGTACAGGGGATACCGTATCATATTGATTCGGTACTGGTACCGGTATCCAGTACAGGCGGCGTACTGGTATCGACATTCGGTACTCCAAAAAAATTCCGTACCGTACCGTACCAATACTGTGCTAGTGTGGCATCGGTATGGGTCCTATACCGAGATGGCGAACCTTGATAGTATTGGTATTGACGATATGCACTGAAACTAATTGATTCCAAAAAAATTGAAAAATCATCCAGACCAACTAGCACAGCTGGTGTGATACCACCTGTATGCACCCGCATGGATGTTACGGCTAGTACGTACCAATATAGCTGTTTCAGCATTTTGGCACTCTCATCGGTGCCAGTTTTGTGCCGGAATGATACGGTACTGATCATAACCATCCCATTCTGGTGGTTTTGAACCATGCTGTAACCTCTGTCAAAAGAGTTAGGAAGATGAGAACACTTAAGATAACATGGATGGAAGTTGTGGGAAAAGATTTAAGAAACCTTGCAATAATCCCAGAGGCAGCCCTTGATATAATGACGGTGAATAAGAATTTCAAACCAACTCCAAATAGTTGGGTTATACTTGATGATTATGTTTATGGCATAGTCTTTCCATTCAGCTCTCTAATGGATTATAGGACGGATCTATTTAGTTTCATGCTGATGAACTTCAAGGAATGTGCTGCTTTAACTCTTCAAGCATCCCTTGCTTTATTGTAAAGATAATCCCTGCTTGTCCGAGGGTTGTGTAATTGAGGCTCCTGGTTTGCACCTATTTTTGGTTTGACTTACATTTGGCATTTTCACTGATGACATTAACATAATGACATTTATACAAAGATCAAATGATGAATTTGTGCATGGATATCCATCGATATAAACATAAATGGAATAAAAGGAAGTTTAATGATCTCCTTATTATGGTAGGATGGTATATAACTTTGAAACATTTCTAGATATTGTTACACTTGGGTCTGTTGATTTGCAGCTGTAATACCTTTGGTTAGACCTTCCTGGTTAAAATCTCTTAACATAACATAGAGGATTAAAATAGTATAGCTGTGCTAATTGCTGGGAAGGTATACACACTATAATGTCATCAATTTTCATATTATCTGTATTTTTTATGAGGGGAAAAGGTTTTTTAGCTGAAACACTTGTTGCAGATTGGATTGGCCGTGTCCATTAGATAGATCATCTTTCAGTTTTCAAGAAATACACAAACAAGGGTGGTCGTAATGTGCCTGCTTCAAGCAATGTCTATAATCTTTGTCCTAAAGACTTGCTATCCTTTACATAGCTTGATGCTCTTAGCTCAGTTTGTTATGGTAGCTGAAAATCCATCCACTTGATGGGAGTGCCCCCTTTCTTTTTTCTTTTCTCTTTTCTCCCTTTTTTTCCTTTTTTTGATCTATCACCTTCCTTAAATTAGCTTCGAGTCCTATAACCTTCGTTTTCTTAGATTCAGAGATGGAGAGAACACCCTGATGCACATAATCCCAAATAATCCTTCTTTCTGTGGGGTCCTGGAGTCCTATTCAGAAGTGTTTTGATTGTTTTTTTTTGTTGAAAATCATAGACCTCATCGAACATTTACTGATTCATCTTGGCATGTCTTTTAGGCAAAAAAATTATGGGATAATCTTTCTTTTAATAAATGTTTCCTGCAATACAAGATGAATCATCCTCATGACTCTAGCTATGATTTAATTTTTAAAGCTTTGTAAACAAGTGCTGTCTTTTTGCTTTCGTACTATTTATTTTTTTATTCTATAGAAGTGTTTCTTCATATTCTTCATCTTTATTGGAGCTTCAATTAGATTTTTGATCTGTGTAAACAAGCGCTTTCTTTGTCCTTTATTGACATTGTCAATTTTTAAACCTTATAGAAGTGTTTCTTTGTATTCTTCATCTGTACTGTAGCTTCAATTATAATTTGATCTGTGTAAACAAGGGCTTTCTTTCTCCTTTATTGAGATTGTTAATTTTTTAACCTGGGTTTAAAATGCCAGTTGTATTATATGTCTTACTTAAATGAGTTTCATTGCAGGCTGTCCCAAGTTATTCTGCTCGGAAGGCTATATTCGAGCACTATGTTCGGACTCGTGTGGAAGAAGAGCGCAAGGAGAAAAGGGCAGCTCAGAAGGCTGCAATTGATGCTTTTAAACAATTATTAGAAGAAGCCTCAGAGGTCATATGCTCTTGTCATTCATTATGATTTGATTAATTGACTGTTCTCTAATGAGATTTTTGCAATAAGTTTCCCTTTGGTATTTTGTGCCCATCAGCGGTATTTTATTATGACAGTAGCATCACTGACTAGCTAATCTTATCAGGAAATTGATCACAAAACTGACTATCAAACATTTAAAAGAAAATGGGGCAGTGATCCACGATTTGGGACCTTAGATCGTAAGGAGCGGGAGCTTCTCCTAAATGAGAAGTATGTTTAGCTGATCCTTCTGTTGTAAAATTTATAATGCTCCGTAGTGTCTAGCTCTTCCATGATATGTTAGCATGCATTTGTGGATTTCTATAGGGTAAAGGCTGCTGAAGATAAAATGCAAGCGATACGCATGGCTGCTGTGACTAGTTTCAAGTCAATGCTTCGAGACAATAAGGATATAACTACAACTAGCCGATGGTCCAGGGTAAGTGCCTCATTCTTGGCAAATTATGATATATGAATGCCCCATTTTGTCACACTATTACATGTGCACTGCATTCAAACACATTCAAACATATATTTTCTCTTTTGTTTTTTCCAACTGTAGCTGTACTTAATTTCAGTCATGTTTCATCTTTGAGAACTCTTTTTACACATAATCCATCGAACCACGTTGCTTGATATATTTGACTTTTGCTTTATATTTATTCCACTTGTCTAATGTATATATACTAAAATAGAGACTCTACTTGTGCACAACTCTCTATTCGCCAGGTGAATGTCCATATTTGTTACAGTATTAATTTTGGATAATAAGTAGGGCTCTTATTTAATATAGTTCTTTATCAAAAAATGATAATATAATATCAATAATAAGAAGCTTATTAGCTTATCAAGCATGATTAAATAAACAACTTTTCATTAGTACTATTAAATTGATACAACAATTAATGTATTAAACTATTAATAACCATATTTGTTTAATGCATGCTGATGATAATGAAAAACACTTTTCATTAGGTAACTATACCTTGCTTATATCTCACGCAGGTCATTAGATTATGCTAGTATTTTATTAATTTCCATTGCATCTTGATGGCCATAATTTTACTTAAAGTGAAAGTGCAACCACTAGTATCCCCTATGTGCAATACTTTTTTATTTTTTATTATATTAAGGTTGGATCATGATCTTGTTACTTTGGATACTAAGTAGGGCTCTCATTTGATACGGTTCTTTATCAAAATATACTAATATAATATCATTAATAAAAAGCTTATTAGCCTATTAAATCGTATTAAATAAAGTACTTTTCATTAAGACTATTAAATTAATACAGAATCAACGACACTATTAATAGCAATATTTGCTTAATATATGCTGATTTTAATGAAAGCACTTTTCATTAGTACTGTATCTTGCCCATATCTCATGTAGGTCATGCGAATACACCAATATTTTATTAATTTCTATTGTATTTTTTATAATCAAAATCTTACTTAAAGTGAAAGTACAACTATTAATGACCCTGCTATACTACGTATAAATATCCTATATATAACAATATTTTTCTATTTTTTATTATATAAAAGTTGGATCATTTTCTCTGTATAGTGCTAGTATATCATAATATTAATATCAAAAATTTATTTTAGTAAATGATTAGGCTCTTATATATATTATATTCTATTCTATTTTTGCTATCTATTCTACTATGTCTATTCTATATTGCATTTCAAGAACAGTTGGAAAAGGTGGAAAATATAATTAGACCACTAATGGCCCCGCCATATTGCATTTAGATATCCCCTTTATGCAATACTTTTCTGTTTCTTATTATACACAGGTTGGATCATGATTTTATTATTTTATAATAATATATTTTTTACTATATCAATAGATATACCTGTGCTATTAGAATTTTGTAAAGTGATAGTATATCACGCTATTAACTTTTGATTATTTCTCGATAACTAACTTTTTCATGTTCCTATGGACCCTCAATCCATTTCTTCAAAGCACTTTTTCTCCTCCATTGCTCTGTCTTGTGTGTTTTTCTTGTTTGTTGGTCCTCTTCGTAATTTTGGTGTCTCAACTCTTTGATGCATTTCATTTGCTACTTGTTGTCACAATCTTCATTACCTTCGGGACTTTTTACATTTACTAATCATGGTCCCTTACCTTTATCCTAGAGTTCAGGTTCTTCTCTAGGCTTGTTATGTTTAGACTACCAACTTATTTCTTTTTATCTCAATCTTTTAGTGATGTAGCATGTTTTGTTTCTTTTGTTGAATATCTACTTAGCTTTAGGGTTTCATTTGGCTTTAAGATGCGTTTTATATTCTGTAATAGCTAAATTGTGTTCTATTTTATCATCTATGACTATCCATTCGATGTTCTAGGTTCTTATTTACTTTATATGGGTTGTTTTTTTTTCTTCTTTTAGTTGCCTTTTGGACGATTTTTGGTTTATGTAAACTTTCATACATGGCAGCACCAATTTTGGTATTTGTACCAATACAATATTGGTACAGTATCGGTACAGGTTGGTTTGTGGTACGAACACTTGGTATGCCCCCAGTACCCATTATTGATTTGTTACCGGTATAGGATGGTATGCTCGGTACAGCATTGGATGGCTTGGTACAGCAAACCATGCTTCCAAAGCAGTTGATTTTTTGGAGCAAACTTGGCACTTCAAGAGCTGCAAATGAATGTATGACTTCTATATGAATGATCAATGGGGTGATTACTTTGTTTGGGTTTGTGTATTTATTAAAGGAGGGAAAGAATAAGCTATAATGATTTTGAGAGTCATTGGCCGCGAATGCTTCCTAAAGAGAATAGATAATAATCCTCTCAAAGTGAAAATGCACATTGTTGCTCATGATCTACAATGTTTAAAGAGGGTAGAAACCAAAACCTCATATATTTTAAAGGTAATTTACCTGCAAGTCACAACACATACTGTACTTTTATTTGATTTACTGTTTAAAACATCGAAATAGGCTTAATTTTTGGTCTTTATATTTTCAAAGTATCTAGATCAAGATCAATAGTTCGGACTTTCGAATTATGAAGTCGACAATAAAATTTTGCACACTAGATGTTTCTACCTTTCATTTTGTGCCTATTTTGTACATAGCAAGAGTCCTACAAAACTAGTTATTTTTAGTTTGGAGGCATTTTAGACATTACAGATTTGATCAATTGTCTGGACCCTCATTTTGGAGGGTTATCATTGATTTTCATTTTACAGGGTTATTAATTGTCTGGATTATGATCATTGGTTTTACAGGATGATGATCAATTGTTCATTAGGTTTAAGTGCTGGTAATTGCATGCAGTTTTCTTTATCGCACTTCTGACAATGTTTATACGCACTCCAACACTTGATTGCCAAGCTTTTGCATTTCAGGTTTTGAGGATGTTGTAAATGATCCTTTGGTAAAGACATTGGAAGTACATATGACATTTCTAGGATGGATAAAAATTAAATAAAAATATCAAATATAGAATACGTATGGTACAGCAGATGACATCTGTAGAAAACATTATATCATGCAGTAAAGAAATGGTTATGAATTTGTGATGTTTTATCACATTCACTGTATCTAAGGCTGCAAATGGGTCGGGTCGACCCGTGACCCGACCCGACCCGCGTAGACCCGACCCGACCCGACCCGCATAGATCCGACCCGACCCAAATTTTAGGACCCGCGGGTCCGGGTCGGGTCCAAAAATTGGACCCGAATCATTTTCTGGGTCGGGTCTGGGTTTACCAAACGGACCCGACCCGACCCGACCCGACCCGAAGGGAGAGAGAGGAAAAGCAAAAGAAAGTCTTTTCTTTTTCTTTTTTTTTTTTTGGCGTGGGTTGTGGTACTGTTGGTCAGTGTGGGAGGATAGCAAGTTAGCAACAAGCATAGGTTCACAGAATCCAAAGGAACGTCGGCCCGTCAGGATTCTCTCTGGATCTATTACACTGTTGAGACCTCTGGTGTCTCGGTAGCTGCCTTTTTTTTTTTTCCTTCTGTTTTTTGGTTTTTGTTTCTTTTAACTTTTGAAGGGAGAAAGTGAGGGAACACTGCAACTGAATATGGGTCATGTGCCAGTTTTCTGTAATGGAATTGGATTTTGGAAGAAGGTCTGGAATTTTTTTTGTCCTCGTGAGAGGGGAGCTGGGAGACACCAAGTTCCGTCCAATCAGTCATATAGATAAAAAATAGTGTGATATGAAATTTGGCTTGTAGACCGACTTAGTAAGTCATGGGTCATCTGTTCTGACTGGAGCTCAATTGCAAAGTCTTTCAAGTCATGGGTCACCCAGCACCTCATAATTATGATATGACCAAATTAGATTTGCCTAATTTTTTTCCCAAAAGCACAAAAAAATTGGACCCGATCGGACCCGGACCCGACCCGAATCAGACCCGGATCCGACCCGAACCCGACTCGGACCCGACCCGACCCGACCTGATCTTCAACCGGGTCGGGTCCGGGTCCAAAATTGGGACCCGAACAAAAAACCGGGTTGGATCGGGGTCACTTAGGATCCGACCCGACCCGACCCATTTGCACCCCTAACTGTATCTAAATTTAGATTTACTTGACCAATCAGCCATAAAAGTAATTTAATCAGTGTTAAGTTGGAATGGAAGGGTAGGCCCGCTTGCTTATCAATTGTCATCTCTATTCATGCCTTCCATCCAGCATATCCTCCTATCTTCTAATAACTACCATCACCCTTTGCTTATCCATTGGTTGCCAAAGGCCTTAAGTCCTTTCTTTGCTATGCATTTTATCCTCCTATTGTGACCTTTCCCCGATGAACCATATGCTGTCCTCCAGGATTATCAATGGGCCTAGTTTATGTTCTGTATATCCAAAACTTTCATGAAGCCCAACTCAATGAGCCGGCAACAACCTTGCATGAGACTATAAAATCAGATCTGCATGTCTACAATGGTGACTTTCTCTTTTTCCACCTGTAACCTGGTAACTTTGTTCCTTATTTGATCTTCCGTAGCATACCTCTTATCATGATCTCATCTCCATGGCTCCAATAAGAACGAATCCCTTAAAAAGATTTGCTGCAAGGTTTTAAAACTTGGTTTTGGTTAGGGCTGCCTGGTAGAGTTTCGATTTTGGAAGCTTTGATAGTTTTTTGTGGTTCTGCTGTGAGTTTCAGAGATGCAGCTGAAAAAATCAGAAAAAATACAAATAATATAAAATTTAAGGAAAAAGTAAGAAATAAATCAAGAGAAGCCATTTCACATCACAATTTGTGTAGTTTGGGTACTTTTAGGCTGAAGTTGAACTATATTGAAGCTTGATACGTTAAATTAAAGAAATCTTTCTCCCCAGACAGTTGCACTGCTATCTTTACAGGTTGCAATATTCTTCAAGTCTAATAGGCACATTGCATTTTTATGGTTCACATGTTAAAATGCTCTCTCCTTAAATAGTCCATTTCCAAAAAATCTCCTGTCTAAGCTATGTCACAACATTTCAAAGCTGTCATCATGTAAACATGCTGATAGGTGATACCTTGATGGATAAATGTCCTGAATAAACATATTAATAAATAATATTAATGATCAAATAATATTAGAACTTATTAATTATCTAGAATAGTAAACATATTACTTGTTAAAAGAGAATAGTAAACACATTACTTATTAAAACAAGAAATCAAAATTTTGTTGACTTCGACCAAAAATCTAATCATTTTTGGCGAAACCTATAGCCTTGCTTTGCAGTTTGCATCTTTTAGCTTTTAATAAGTTTCTAATTTTACTCTCTGCTCCCCCTCTCCGTGTGTGTGTGTGTGTATATATATATATATATATATATCTTGTGTGTGTGAGATAGACATCTGTAGATACGTATGTATGTATAGACGTATGTATACGTATGTATGTATAGACGTGTATTTGTGTGTGCGCACGTGTGTGCATGCATGTATGTATATATACCCCCTTCAAGCCCTTGTGAGGCCAACTCAACTATCAAGTACATTTCCCCCCCTCTTTTGGAGTAAATCTATTACTTTGAGGTGGTTTCCCTGATAGCCATTTTAAATTTGCTTTTGCGTGTCCCTGCTGCTTAACCCACAAGTTGTCATGTGATTGTCATGTGTATCACAATCATTTATTTGCATGTTCATCAACAATGGCCCATATTAAATTCTGTTGATGCAATCACCATTTAACACATTTTTTGGGTTTCAATCGGATGTCAGCTGTATCTGCATGAATCTCTGCAATGCACATGCCTTTATCTCTTCTTTTTTAAGTTTACATGCAAAGTTTTTTTATGAGAACAAAGCCATGCTTCGTGTCGTCGATCATGTATGCATTTCCGTTCAACTGTACTTTTTCGAACTATTATGACTGCCTTGCATTTGTGGTATTTTTACTATTGAGCATTTGTTCAATTATGGTCGATTGGCTATCTGAGCATTTGATCCAGGTGTTAATATGAAGTACAAGATGTAAAACCTTTTCAGATACTACCTTCATAATAACTATTATTTGGTCTTTGTAATTAATTCTGCATTTATATTTTCTTCTCTCATGTCAAGAACTGCTGTAATATACTTAGCCCATTTTTTCTATAGGAAATGATATCCTTTGTTCTAATGTGTATGATCACAAACACGTGAAATTATTTTTGATTAGATGTTCTACCATTTTTCTGTTAGTCTTCTTATGAATACGTGACATAATATTTTCAGGTGAAAGATAATTTAAGGAACGATCCAAGATACAAGGCCGTGAAGCACGAAGAGAGGGTAACTTTGTTTAATGAGTATATATCTGAACTGAAAGCTGCTGAAGAGGAAGCAGAACGATCTGCAAGGGCCAAAAGGGATGAGCAGGTCAATTGAATTTCTAGTCAAGTTTGAAATCGCTCTTCTTAATCTAGTTTTGTTTGATTCATAGATCTGGTATGCGAGGTGGTACATTAAGCATGCATGCAAGTTGCACATGGGATTCTCTCATCTATATGTTAATATTAATCTTTCCAGGAGAAATTAAAGGAGAGGGAGCGGGAGACGCGAAAAAGAAAAGAAAGAGAAGAACAAGAAATGGAGAGAGTGAGATTGAAAGTTCGCAGGAAAGAGGCAGTAGCTTCTTATCAAGCTTTACTCGTTGAAACAATAAAAGATCCTAAGGTGGTTTGCTATCCTAAAAAATCACTTTCGACGTTATTCATGTTCCAGCGATGCTGCCAATTTATTGCTAATTGTAGATAAGATTACCCAAAGACTTCCCTGGCGACAGTATTGTAGAGTTACAGACTTACAGAACTTGCTCCGTTAAATTTCCTGTATATAGTTGTGGTGCAGTTAATGTTCATCTATTAGCCTAAATGTCTAGGGCTTGTTGATTGAATTTAATATACTTCCATCTTTTTCCTTAACTTGATAGGCCATGTGAATGCCTATTACATTGTTATTTCTTAGGTGCTGTTTGGTTGCTAGTTATGTGATGGTTAGGGGTGGGTTAGCGGTTTAACCAGCCAAACAAGATCCCAAAATGGTGTGTTAAACTTGGTTGACATCCCAAATTAAAATCCATGTTACCTAGACACTCAGGCATAGGTGCCAAGTGTGCAAGTGTCTCATATGCATATACATATAGACATACATGCATACATATACATATCTATATAGATATAGTTATAAATATATACATGTACATATATATATACATAAACACATACATAAGTATATGGATTTACATGTCTTTATGTGTATCTGTTTGTTTATGTATCTGTGTATGTAGTGTATTTGTGCATTTTGATTCTTAGATCTTTCTATCAATAGATAGTAATGAGTGTTCGATATAGGGGATCACGATTTCATCTACTTGACATTTTTCAAAAAGAATTGGCTGAACAAAATTGACTCATTTTTTGAGTAAACGATTGAATTGGCTGAACAAAATTGGTTGGGTGGTACCAACTAAATCGAGTACTGACTTATTCAAAGAAATCAGAAACTTTAAATTATATTTAACAAATAAATTAATACCATGGTCATAAGTTTGCAAGTTGTTTAATTTATTTCTAGGTTCATTCAAGTTGTGTTGAGATACTTTAAATGATAACTAACCTTGGTATATTTATATTTAGAATATAAGGACATTTTGCTTAAGTTTTCATACAGCTAAGGTAACATTATATTAAAAATATAATGATACATTGCTTAAAATGTCTATAATCGTGATAACTTTATATTAGAAACATACGGAAATTTTGCTTGACGTATAGAGAAAAACTTGGAGACTCTTCAATGGAAGTGTGGTATTAAAAACTAATCCTCTGCACCCTAAAAAAGTGTCAAGTGCTGGACACTTTTTGCTGATGTCGGCAAGACACTTTAAAGTGGAGTTTCTAGCTATGTCATATTGTGTCTTGCTGTGTCCACGTATCTAGAAGTGTTGACACACTGGTTTGCCGTACCAATCGGTACTGCTGTGTGCCAATCATACCGTACCGGTACATAATCGATATATGGTACACGTGGCATACCGAGTGTCGGTATGCAGAATTGGCCCCTGTACCGAGCGCATCGACATAATAACAGGATGGTAGCAGTACAGGGTCCGGTATCATGACGGCGAACTTTGGTTGATACTTCTAGATAACTTAAAAATGGAATGTCCAATCATAGCCTAAAGAAGCAGCCTAACTTGATTAACTTTATTTCAAGGGGAGCATGAATTAGGGTTAACCCCCAACGCTCTCACTTCTCTGTTGTTACTTTTTCCACAGCTTATCTCTCTAACCCTCAAAATGTCAACCAAACAGTGAATAACTCACATCCCTGGATATCTGGTTAGGGAGTGGTTACCAATGGTTTAGTTAATTTATCAACCCCCCCCCTTCTTAAAAAAAAAGGAAAAACCCAGTTAACTATTCGGTATCCAAACTGCAGGACTAATTTCAGTAGGCAATTGGCAGTTGCTGCTTTCTTCTTTTCTGCAACTTTAATGTAATGTCTTGAACTTTAAATTGCCGTATCTTTCATAGGCATCTTGGACTGAATCTAAGCCCAAACTAGAGAAGGATCCTCAGGGCCGTGCAACAAATCTTGATCTGGGCCAAGGAGATGCAGAGAAACTATTTCGGGATCATGTCAAGGACTTGTATGAGGTAATTCTATTCTGCTTACTTGCAACTGCTTATTGGTTGTGTTTTGCTAAATCATTGTCATAATGCTGCCTGCACTAGAACCATACCATGAACTGTTTGACATATAGCATGAGCTCCATACTCAATTCTCCATCAAATTTCTTATTGTTTTCACAGTAATTACAGTTAAGCTTAATGCTGTAGGAATATCTTTTTCTTTTTTGGAGAAAAAATTGCTGTAGAATTATCGGATCCACAGGGTCTGTCTTGAACAAGAATGATAAAACAGACTTGTTAGGTCAACTAATCAACTCATGAATGTTTGCTTTCATTTAATTATTTCCAGGCACTCACTTTGATATACTATGATTTTATGTTCAATCATATTTATCCTTTAGGTTCAGATCTTGTACCAACACTGAGGTTATGTTACCCAGTTTAATTATGATGAGTTTTGCTTCGATTCATTTTTTTTTAAAAGATAGTTACTATTCTCTGCATTAAATCTCAGCCTTTAAAATTATGAAGGGCAAAATAGATATTTAAATGTTTACGATTCTAGTTACCAATTTTTTCTAAAAAATAGGATCTCTCTTGCTCTCTCTCAACTGTGTGAAAAGAGGTAGGAAGATAGAAAGAGAATGCGAGAAAGGGCAAGCCTAGAGAGGGGTGTGGACTGTGGAGAGTTCAGGTGGAAGATTTTCATGGGATAACAGGTTATCATCCGGACAGGATGACAAATATAAACTGCTCATTTCAAAAATATGGACAGCTTTATAGAAAAAAACAACTAGAATAAAAATCAAAACAAGGGACGTAGCTGCGGTCTTGGCCTTTGCCGCGCTCCCGCGGCCCTCCGCAGGCGTTCGCGGCCGCTCCTTCTCCCTCCCTCCCTCCCTCGTTCTCTCTTCTCCTTTTCCGGCTTTGGCTGGTTTTGTCTCCTGCTACGGGCCCGGTACGGCCTGTACCGATTCGTGCCGCCGGGCAACCGGTTCGGTGCTCGGTACTGGCATAGTAGACCTTGAGTTGGAGTCAACCCTCGATGGGTGGAGTGGGTATAGGAGAAAAATATGGGAATTCTGCCCTCCTAATCTTAGAAGGGTTGTCCACTCAAGATGTGCAATAAACTAATTTTCTAGTTATAATTTAAAAAGCTAACATTCCATGGCAAGCTTGAGCTCAAGAGATTAAACATAATGGCTTGTAAATAAGAAGTGGCATCTTGTTTGCTGAACTATTCTTAAAAGAAATTTTTATTTCTAGTTTTACTTTCAGTTAATGCATAAGAAGCCATTGGTAGTTTTGCTCATTTTGTTTAAAATCTGAAATACGTATCCTTGAGCCATTTGTGTTTGCATTTTTAAATGGTTCACTTCTCAGATGTCAATTAGTAGTTGTCTTTGAATGGCCAGTTCATAGGCTTATCCTTTATAGTAGTACAAAGGCATAGTCCTTATATTGCCCTGTATCATGTCCAGCGTTGTGCACGCGACTTCCGGTTGCTGCTATCTGAAGTTATAACTGCAGAAGCAGCTGCCCAAACAAGAGATGATGGAAAGACTATTCTGAGTTCTTGGTCAGAAGCAAAACGCCTTCTAAAGCCTGATCCAAGGTACTTGAAAATGCCTACTAAAGACCGAGAGTACCTCTGGCACCGATATGTGGAAGACATGATGCGAAAGCAGAAAGCAGCATCTGATCCCAAGGAGAAGCCAGATGCAGATGGAAGAAATAGAACCTCTTCTGATTTTTCGAGGAGGTCGCCAAGGAGGTCCCATGGCCGGGGGTAGCTTTTGGTACTAATCAATGTTGAACTATTTTCCACTATTTTTTGTAAAAACTTTAAGATCTCACAATAGCTCTTTTTTTTTCCGAAGTTTCTTTTAATGTAACATCGCCCTTTTGCAGATTAGTTCTGGCATCATCTTTGTAATTTATTTTCACCATTTCAGTCATATTGATCATTGGGGATATTATCAGCAGTGAATGAGTTGGTTTTGGATATAAGCCTTCAATTTAGTGCGAGCTGTCTTCTCATTAATTTGAGTTGTAGATGTGCTCTGAACTCGTGGTTCCCCTTGCTTGCAGATCCCTGGGGATGCTGTTTTATGTTGGGGAGTTGTAGTTCTAGCCTAGTTATACTGTTCATTTACTCGTGAGGTGATGATGAGACTGAAGTACGTTGCATGCTGTATCATTTGATGTCTTCAGAGTTCGTGGCTACAGATCTTGGAAAAGCTGTGATTATGTGGTGAGAATTGAAAAGCTGTGATTTTGGCCAGGATTTTCTATCCTAGTTTGTTTTTCCTGAAAAAATTGAATTGTTAGCAGTAAGTAGTAAGTAAAAAACTTTTGCTGCATTTGCTTTGCCATTTTGCCCAGTTTTCTGTTTTTGAAATCTAAAAATTTAAATTATCTCTGTTTTTTCTGAATCGTAAAAAAGGCGTGTGGCATATTCTATTGTCCATAAAAAATATTAATATATGTTTTATAAGTGGTGTTAGCCATGATGGCGATCGCAGGAATAGCAATGATGGTGGTAGAGGCAGCAGCAGTATGATGTTTGGCGGTGATGGCCAGAGCAGTTGTGGCGGTGGTGGTAGGAAAGAGAGGGATAAATAGATCTGTTTCTCTTTTTAAAAGAGTTATTTTTAATATAGATTTTTTGTTTCTGAAAAATCAAAATAGAATCTTTTAGAAATAAAAAATAGGTTTCTCTATCAAATAGGTTTTTGTTTCAATTTTCATGTTTTGTTCAACGGTACCAGAGAGAGCTTTAATATACTTGTTATTTAGATTTCCTGCTATTGTATCGGAGATCTTATTAAACTTTTCAAAGCCTGACAGAGATGATGTTGGCGGTGATGGCCAGAGCAGTTGTAAAAAGATCTGTTTCTCTTTTTAAAAGAGTTTTTTATAATATAGATTTTTTGTTTCTGAAAAATCAAAATAGAATCTTTTAGAAATAAAAAATAGGTTTCTCTATCAAATAGGTTTTTGTTTCAATTTTCATGTTTTGTTCAACGGTACCAGAGAGAGCTTTAATATACTTGTTATTTAGATTTCCTGCTATTGTATCGGAGATCTTATTAAACTTTTCAAAGCCTGACAGGTGATCTTTATGCATCGCAAAAAGAAAAAGAAATGAATGGAAAAGAAATTAACTGGCTGCGGATTTGCGTTACTCTATGGGTCAAGAAGTTTTGGAGGCCTTCTTAGGTCCGGCTGCCCTTGTTCTGCGGCTGTGGGTCACTTATCATTTTCACTGTTTGATATTTTTTAAGAGTTGGCCACGACTTTGGTTGCTGAGAAAGTCTGAATAATAAAAATTTCTATTATGGAAAATGGAAGGAAAAAAACTATTGTTTAGTTGCAGTAGAAAGGTCAAGAAAAAAGTTGAAAATTTTTTCTTGTTTGATAGAATAGGTGTTATGTTAACTAAATCATTATTTAAAGTTATTTTATTTTATTTTATTTTATTTTTTAAATCTCTATCTCTTGGAGAGGAAAAATTTAACAGTGGTTGGAGAAAATTCTGATTCCAAATTTGGTATATATTTTTTTCTTGGCAATCAAACAGAGCCTCGGTGTTTAAATTTATTGCGATGGAGTGAGTTTTTCACCCTCAAAACTAATTCTTTGATGTAACTATAACTATTAAATGTTCTGGATTATCCACAATTTTATAGCTACGAGAACAAAAATTCATCTTATGTTTTTTGAAAAATAGAAGAAGAAAAGCCTTCTTCATTCGAAAAACAAAAATCTGTTAAAAAAAAAGAAATAGAACTGGAATTGGCACATTCATTCTTTTTTTGGCAATTTTTTGAGATAGGAGTTTGAAATTAATGCTGTTTTATATCACATAATCCACAAAGCATCATGTATCAAATGAACGATGTTAATTGGGAAATATATGAAGATGGATTTCTAATATCTTTCATTTGCTTCCATTGGCATTTCGATGGACTATTGGGTTCACAGTTTGCATTGCACCTGATGTACATCCCATCTGACTAAAGATCCACACATCTATATATCCTTTTCCTCGCCGTGGTGCTAGGTAAGAGAGAAGATGGTCAGACATCCATTTTGATTGTGGATATATACTCGATCTAGAAAATTCAATGCATGCATGCATGCATGCATGCATGCATGCATAGAAAAAGCACTGTTCTCAAAATTGGTTATTATTTCCGAGTATCATTATGAGCACCCTATCTTATGTGCATCATGTAACATGCCATAATTTCTTATGTTATTATGCTGAAAAGATTTGAGCATGGAATTTTGAATTCCAAACCAGCCCACCCAGCAATACTTTATGGAAGTTAATGGAATAGAATGATTGGTCACAGGAAAAAAACCTTATTCCGCATGCAAAATATCCCAAATATACATAGACATGCCTGTGTTCCTCTTATTTCCATATCATTCCTCCAAAACATATGGTCGGGTTTTGGTCTTTGGGATTATGCTGCACGCCATGTGTTCCCACATTTTAATTTCCTCTCATACTCGACCTTAGTTTAGATTGATTAGAGGACTGCCCGGATTCCTTTTCATGCCTCGAGTAAGAGAATTTAAAATATGTTAAGTAGACATGAAAAAAAAAAGAGAGATGAGAATCAAAAAGAATGAATTAGATAAAAGGAAAGGAAAAAATATTGATCTTTATCCAATCCCATTTCGTATCTCTTCGATATACCAAATGATTGACTAGGCGAAGCGTCAAAGAGATGAGCTAGATTAGAATAAAAAATGGATCGACTTCCATTGATCCAAATAAATATACCGTGACACATTTCATGCACAAAACCAGAAAAAAAAAAACTTACGGCAGGCATCAAAGAGAGAGACTAGATTAGAAAGTAGAAAAGAATCCACCTTCATTCAATCTGATTTCATAGATATTTGATATGAAACTAAGATTTAATTTGGAGATCAATTTCACTTAAGAAACCTAAATCTAAAATTAGAGGCTACTCTCTTTTGGCGGTATCTTGCAAACTCTTCTTGGTGGTTGCTGGTAGTTATTTTCTGGAATAACTCCTTATTGTCCTATTAACTACTCTTGGATAGTTAATTCTTTCAACTAACTACCCAAATGTAGCCTCCTGTAGGTGTCGCAAGTGGCAATTATAATCTAATTACATATTATCCATAAATGATTAATTGAACCAAGGTTGACATACTGTCATTAACTATCTATTGTAGTTGAGAATTTTACTTTTTATAAAAATCAATACCCCATTTAGCTTAATTAAAATGAACATATATATTGAGCCAAAAAACATAAGCCAATACTTATTGATTGACTATAAAAAATATTGACCAAAGTCTATCAGCCATGGTAGTGGATAATTAGAGACACATCTTATTTAGTGTAGGATATATGCACTGTGAGTACCCACAGCATTGCACCAGTTCTTACTAAAGGAGCACCCATAATAGCCAAACAAGGTAAAAAAAAATAACAAAAAATGATTTTGTACGATCAATTGTCATCTTTCATGCTATTGTTTGTAGTCGACATGAAGAAATGTTTTGATCAATAAGTATTTTTTGGTCAATTGGCTATTCTAGTTAATTGACCTTTCCTTGTCTTGGTCCATTTAATGCTTTCAATTGCCTAGTAATTTCTGGCCTTAGTTGTTCAATTTTGTTGAATGGCATACTCTGGTCTTGGTCAGTTGAACCTAAAAAGTTGATTTTGATGATGCAAAACAATTGAGTCAAGAGTTGACTAATTTATTTGCTTTGAGTTTATGTGATAAATTTCAGAAAGTAAAGAAGAAAGCCTTCAACCACTCTCAAAAGAAGATTAACTCCACATCAAGAAGCTAAACTCCAAAAAACTATGAAAATATTTATTGGAAGCTCACATATAAGCATAGAAAATTTCATTCTGAGCTGCCACTAGAGTCGACCCCAAGCTTGCAATGAGTCGACCTTAGTACACTGTCGCTAACTGATACACCTTCACGAGCCAACTCCAACGGATCGCAAGTCGGCCGCAGAGCAGTCTTAGAGGACATACAAGTCAACCAATAGAGTGGTGAAGCGTATTCAAATCAACATCATAGAGTTGGTGAAGCGTATTCATAAGCATTCAAGTCAACCAACAAAGTGTAGCTCCATTTATTATTTTGTATTTATTGTCCTAGAGTTGTATTTACTGTATCGATATTTAATTATTTTTATTCTTTACTGTAACAAGTTTTAGGGATTGAAACTTGAGAAAGGTCCATTCAAATCTGAAATTGGATTGTGTTGAGCCTAGGATAGGCTCGGAAGGAAGGTTTTGGTTCATTGCCTAAAAAATCAACTGGATTGGTTGTGAACTTGGAAAACAATCAGTTTAGATTTTAGTTGATTAACCTAAAAAAATTAATTGAGTTTGGTTGTGAATCTACAAAATAATTGGGTTGTAGTATGGGTTATAGATTTTAGTAGAATTTTCAAGAAAAAATCTTGGAGAGTGGATGTAGGTACAGGGTTAGCACCGAACTATTATAATTTTTTTTGTATTTGCATTGCTTGATCTTTTTATCTTTATCTTCATTTCTTTCACTAATTAATCACTTGCTGGAATTTATTTTTCTTTATCAAGCATTTAATTCTTCTGCATTGTTAGTTAAAGTTTTTGAAAAACCTAATTTACTTTTCCTCTTGGGCTGTATAGTTGAGCAACATTGTCGATCAATCATTATTAGTTAATTAGCCTTCTTTCGCTTGGATCTTTCTTTTTTTATGATATAGATTTGTAGTTATTTCTAGCAATTACTATCATTTTTTAGTAGTTTCATGACTCGGCAACTCTTTTCGTAGTGGTTGCTAGTGGTGACATGCAGAAATAACTCATCCTAATTGCTTCTCTTGGATAGTCAATTCAAGCAAACATCTATCTAAACGTAAGCTCTTGCATGTGTCACAAGTGGCTAAAATTAATCTATCATAAATAATCAATTAGATCAAGATTGATATAATGTCATTGACTATTTATTGTGGTTTGTCGATCTCTAATACTTCATTTTATAATAAGCTCCATGCCACTGAAGTCTCCTTTCTCTCCTTTCTACCCCTTCTTCCCTCATATAAAACTTTATGCATAGTCCCAATATGATGATAAATATATGAAATATTTGAATTAATAGAAGAAATTATGATGTGTAAGGAGATTGTAGATTGAATTGTCATTCTAATGTGAACAATATATCACAAATGACATGGTTGCAATATTTTATGTAAACATTTGATTTTCACGGTCCCTACCTTATGACGGTCCATTACTAACTTTTCAAGAAACCAAGGGAGGCAACTTGAATATAAAGATGTGTAACTCTTGTGGTCAACTTATGTTGGCTATCCATCATGGTTGATATGCACAGTATTAAAGATGCAAAATTTTCTTTATATTGTTGTAATTCATGCTTTGTTTCTTCTATTTGTTACAATGACATTCATAATATTGGTTAGCAATTTTGAACTATAGAGGAAAGGAAGATCCTCATCAGCTTCTCCCTCTCCCTCCCTCTCTCCCTTGGTCTAGCTACATACTATATATATAAAGGTGTATCAAGCATATTTGTCAAGTTACACATGTTATCTATTAAGGTTAATGTGCACAATGGCATATAAGGTGCATATTATATAGTATTGTGTGCAAATTTCTTCAAAAGATGCACAACTTATGTTATCATGCTAAGCAAGTTTTTCTATAATGATTAAACTATGTAATAACAAGTAAAGGTATGTGTACAATATATTAAATTTCAAAAATATTCTTAAAAGATCCACAACTTTTACTTCACACTATGCGAGTATTTCATAGCCCATAATCTGCACAACTTGCATTGAAGTTATGTAGTGTTCAGTAAAATGATGCACAATTTTTTTTGAAGCTATGCAACAAGTTTGTTGTACATCTAGTATGTAGACATATGTAAAATATGGATAAAGATACTTCTTAAAAAATGATGCACCATATTAAATCTTGACAAATTGGATGGTCAAAATTTTCATACTCCAACTTAAGGGAGATTGTTGGAAAGACTAATGATAATCTTGTCATCTCTACTATCACGGGTATGTTTGTTATCTTTCTATTTTAAATTTCTATAATTCAGATTGGTTCAATTCACCAAATAGACAAAGTTAGGGAATAAGAGAGGCCAAGGAAAAGTCAATAATTTATGAATGGCTATTTGAATAGAGAGAGGAGAGAGAGAGAGGTGGGGTGATAGGAGCAAACTTAATAAGGTTTTCTATTTTTTTCCTATTGAGAAAGGTTGTTGGAACAATGAACACAGGAAGATGGAAGAATCTTTAAAAATTCAGAGAAAAAATATTAAACATTTCAATGATATATTGTACATATTTTTATATGCCACTTGTGTATATTAACTTTTTAGGGATGAAAAATTTGACAGTCGAAGTTGTTCACATTTATACATGTTTCACTTGCCTAATTTTTATAAATTTATAGACATGTTGATTGGAAATAGGTATAGCAAGTAAAAGCAACATACTTTTTCTTTTTTCACAAATCATATTAATGTTAATGTGGATCTAATGAAGTTTATCATGTAAACTATCAGCTTTTAAGCCCCCAACCTATTTCTTAAAAAAATGGTACCTTTTCTTTTCAAATTGAAATTAGAAATACTAGGGAAAGTTGCTGTTGATTAGTTTGTGGATTTAATAACAATGAAAAGTTACTTTCAAATTTGGGTGATAAGAAAAACCATTAGCATCTACAATAGTAGCATTTTCTAAGCACTCTACTGCACTTATTCCAACATTTGAACTCTAGAATGCACATAAATGAAACCATGAATAAATTTTAAATATCTTGGCCTAGAAGTTGTTAAGTCTCTTTGTGATTGTACTAGACACCGGGATTGCCACCCGTCCTCCACTAAGGTTTAAGAAAATTAGGAGACCATATAAGTGCTTAATTGAATCAAAGAAAATAGTATAGAAGAGAACAACATCCCTTTTGATACTAAATTGATTTATAGAATTCACTATTACTCTTAATTGAATCATACAAAAAATAGTGCTTAATCATATAGAAATAGTGCTTCAATTTCTATTGATTTGCATTGCTTTATAATTTTCTTAAAAAAGTTTGTATAAGACTTTTATCCTCTTAATGTTAAAATCTTTTAAGATTTGAGAAATTCTCCTTTAAAATTTTGGTTATTTCGTACTACCATAATTCTCCCTCTTTTTGTCAAAATCAAAAAGTTATGATGACCATATAAACACATAAAAGTGAAAGTAAGAGACTGAAAGGAATTATTATGCTAAGAGGCATATACACAAAAGATGGAAGTGAGAATTCCACAAGATACAATTAAGACAAAATCACATATAAGTTCAATAGTACATAACCATATATACATACAAAGAAATAACTTCATGCAAAGAGTCATACAAAAAGATAACTTCATCATATTCTTCTTTTAAGAGCTCATATAAGTTGAAATTCTGAAAACCCTAGGAGTCTGTACAAAAAGAGGATAGAGGTTTCCTAGGTGACTAATCAAAAGATAAGGATGAAGATGAAATGAGCTTTGATAGGTACAGTGAATGGCAGATCTTCTAGATCTAGAGGCTAATGGTCTAGAGGGTCTAAGTTGAGCAAAAAAAGGATGAAAGGGTCGATTGGCTCTCATCTTCTGAGTGAATACCCCAAGCACTTGGATGATAGCAGTGAGAGAATCGATCTATCTCCTTGACTCATCTCGAGCGTCCTTGATCATACTATGAATCTCGCTCCCCAACCTCTATGCTTCAGCAGTGAATCTCCTCATGTCAACCTGGATAGAGGTCTGCACAAATCTCGCCCCACTCTCGATATCGGCAACCTCCTAAGCTAGCTACTCACCAAGAGATGAATATCTCAGATGTCATGCCTCAAGTCCATCACCATTTGAGTTAGAGTGGAAACACAAGTCTCCACTATTTGATTAGTAGGTAGTGCACCACACAGGTGCCCTCTGCTCTCCTTTCTTGAAGGCTTCAGATGCTGTCAGTCCAGTAATCACCTGCTCCATTATAGATCTCATCTGATACTCATCCAATTTGGCAGTATAAGTTGTGCTGCTCTCTGAATGTAGAGGTTAAAAGTCAAAAGATGCAGAGAAATCTCCAGCTCCATGCTGCAATAGAATCTCCGGTACTACAAAAGGCATCGAGGGCAGTCGGGTCGATATCCTTAGCAGGCTCACTGGGTTCGGCCTCTGGATGATAGTGCTCATCTCCTCTAGTCTCATCATGCCTACGACCTCCATGATGACGCACTCATTGACCGTCAATCTTATTGTATCCCATCTTGTGTAGTGAGCAGTCATTGTAGGCGTCGTGTGCAACAATACTCTTGAGGTTTCTTTCTCGAGCTCAACACCATATTTCCTAAATAGTAAGGTCAATATTATGCCATAAGATAGAGATATCTTCGACGTACTCACTGCCTTATGCATTTGGCAGAACATAAGTGCGGAAAAATTCGGGGGATACTTCCTAAGAACATGAAACATCACCATAATATTTCTTTCAGATACAAAATCAAAATTTTCCAACTTGAAAAAGAATATTCTACTGATCATGTGATGAAGGAGCCTCATCTTCATAGACAACTGACTAGCATTGACTTCCTCTAGCTCACCAATGTCCTCACATCCCAAAATGTGTTGGAGTCCAATCCTATGCTCGTCTAGACGGCCTACAGAAGATCCATCAGTTAGCATTCGAAGAAGCCTCCTCAAACTCAGCACATTAGAAGAATCTGAGTCCCCTTGTTTGTGGAATCCAAGCTTCATACGCCAAACTTCATGTTTCCACTGAGATTTCTGACTAGGTTGGGGTAAGTAGGGACATCCAAAGAGAAAACAAACTTCCATCTTATCTTTTTGAACTTTCTCCCGATAGAGAAACCTTCTCCCGATAGAGAAACCCTCTTGTTCCAAAAAATAAAAGTCCACCTTTCTCCCATTGGCAACAATTCTAGCAGAGAGGGATATCTTATTAGAAGTTATTTGAGGAGGAGAGGGAACTAGCTCTTCAACTAGTGGAGGAATGTAGTCAGGCCTTGCCTTTCTTTGCTATTCTGACAGAATTAGGATTTCTGTCCACTTCATCCATTGAGTGAGTTGCTTCCATGAAGCCAAGAGAGACCAAATTGACCCAAAGGAGAGGAAAGCTAGGGCTTGGAATGGGTGATTTTGGAAGAGAGGAGAGTAGGAGAAAGCTTTGAATGAGAGTGAAGAGCATTTGAAATGAAATGGAATAGGGACGACTCGGGTATAAAACATGTCTCTCGACACAGGGGGCAACTCAAATTAATCCTTCAGTCAACTCCTGAGTGGGGGGGTCAACTCGTCAATTTCTATAAGTCAACTCCTCCATAGCCTGCAGAGCCTCGAGTTGACTCTCATTCACTTTTAAATTGACTCAAAGTTCCCCCTCACTCCAAAGGGTTAACTCTTCAGACTAAGAGTCGGCTCTTCAGAAGGAAGGAGATAATACAATGGGGTTTTCTTTTGAGTCAAAAATTGGAATGAAATCAGATTAATCAACAAGGAAATTAATGAACAATCAAGGGCTTAGAGGAGTGATTTTTAATTAAAAGGATCACACACTCCTAGCTCATCCCTTATCATGCTAAATTTATCTTCATTATGGGATTTGGTAAAGAAGTCAGCTAATAATTTATCAGTGATAACAAAATCAAGCATCATATCATCATTTTGAACATGATCTTTTATGAAATGATGTCTTATCTCAATGTGTTTAGTTCTTCAATATTTTATAGGATTTTTACTTAAGTTTATTGCACTAGTATTATCACATCTTATAGAAATCAATCTAATTCACGGTTTGGATGGACCTTCTCCTAAGTTTCAATCCTCGAAATTTGTCGCAACAGAGTATAAGAAATTGCAATAAAAAAAAACAAAGTAAAGATATCCAAAAAAAATTGACAAAGAATTATTGGAGCTCTTGGAAGCAGTTGGTTGGCCTTAAATAGGCTGAATGCTCTTCACCGACTCTCTTTAACAATGGAAGGTGTGAACTTTAAGCTCTCATTAATGCACTTCATATTTTCCTTCTTTTTCTTGTTATAATTTTCTCCCTTTTTCACTTCTTGTCTTCCTTAGGTGCTCTTATTTATTTATAGCTTTGAAAGGTGGTGGAAAATATATCCAGCCATTAGATAGGCTAAAAGAGCCATTATGATGCAAAAAACCACCATTCTGATTTACGAGATAACTAGTCGTTCCTATTGTCAGGCGTAGATGGGTTGACTCGACTTCTTTAGGGGTCGACTTATGATTTTCTAGAGTTGACTTGAGAAAATTTCTATTTTTGTTGCACTTTGTCTTTTGCTTGAGGTCATTGTGGAGTCGAGTCTTCCATTCTTTGGGATCAACCATCCATGATTGGGGGTCAACTCGTGGTCCTTTAAGGTTAACTTTCTAACATGCTGATTTTGGTTTCTTTTTGTTTTCTATCTATGGCCATTCTAGGGTCAACTATTCGAGGGTCGACTCTTGTCCAACAGGAGTTGGCTCGTGATATTTAAGGGTCGACTAATGAATGTGTAGATTTTTAGATCTTCTATCTTTCTTCGGAGATTGTTCTAGGGTTGACTAATAAAGGCGTAGATTTTTTACTCCTCTCTGTTTTTCTTCTGAGATTGTTTCAGGGTTGGCTCGTTTGATCCAGGGGTCGACTCGTGAAGGCATGCTAGTCTTTGATACGTATTTTTTCTGGGTCTACTCATGAAACAACCCAAAGTTGAAGTATTCTATTTTTGCCTTTGGACGTTCAAAGGTCGGCTCATAGTGTTCTTAGGGTCGACTCCTTCAGTGCAGAACTTTATAAATTTGATTTCATTCTTCCACATTGGGAGTTATGGATTGATATCATTTTGGCTTCCTCTGAGTATTCTAGTTCACTCCAAACAAGTGATTGATAAATTTTTTACTCAAATATTCCGCATCATTAAAATCAAACCTCTTAGGTCACCAAAGATGATAAAGATTATTGATCAAATTGATGCAAATAGAATCAAATCAATTCAAGATCTATTTATTTTTTTTTTGTCTTTTGGAAGTTTGTTTATTGATGGTTTCTTTTAGATATTTTCTTACTCATCAGACAAGTCGATCCATAAAATTGAAAGAAATGCAAGCTTGATGCATGGCGAGAGCAATGGCTTTCTCAAGATATGATACTTGGTTTGTTTCATCTTCTTTTAGCCTCTTTTTTTTCAATATTTTAAATCTCAGATTTTGGAGAATGGGGATTTGACAAGATATATTCGAATGTTGAACTTTATGTTTTTGCTTGATTTTATTTAAGAGACTTTTTTTTTTGATAATTTTCAGCCATACCTCGTTTTTCTCATTGAAAAAAAAGAGTGGGCATCCTTATTCTAGGAACATTACTATCCGTGTGTGGCTTTAAACAAACTTCACAACATCACAAAGAACTTAAGGACATTATAGCTATCCTTGGGTTGGACGAATTATCTAACGAGGATCGTTTAATTGTAGCAAGTGCACAAAAAAATTGAGCGTGTTGCAAAAGCATCGCGGTGGCCCTAACATCTTTAGCTCGTCATTTTTATTCAATTATGAAGTCTCAATCGCTCATTTTTATTTTTTACGTGCCAGATCATGAATTAGTAACTGCATCCAATCTCCAAAAACATCCCAATTGTTTAGAACTTTCTATTTTTGGAATCGGATGTTTACGGAATCCCATGAATAGATCAAATCTTATTCCATGATATTTTCATAAGATTCCTCTTTCTTATTCTTAAGCAAGCCTCCCAAGAGGGCTTAGTTGATCATGATTTATGTTTCATTTTTCTTTTCCTTTTTGTTTGTTTTGAGAAAGATATCATCCAATTCTTTTTCTATTGATTCTTTTCCAATCGATATGTATGGATCTATGGATCTATGTGTCTATATAAATCTTGTTCATGGATTAACAATAATATGCAAGAGCTCTATTTGTCTCTACCATTCTATGAGTTTCTTTCTTTATGCTTATGGCATCGCCACTCCCATTGGCAGTATCTACTGATTCGGAACTTAATTAGAAAGCTATATTTCGATCCGAACTTTTTCTTAGGTTCTATCTTTAGCACTTACCTGAATTGCCCTAGTCCTCAATCCATTAATTGAGATGCCCTGATGCAACAATGAATGAGAATAATTCTATACCCCTTTTATCTCATTCAAAACTTGATCGAAGAACCAACGTTCATAGAAGAAGCAATAGAGTCGATTACAAAAAGTACTTGATTGAGCTCAAATTGGAAGCAAACTAGTTTGGAGCTCAAATTGCTCTACCTTAGTCCTCAAATCCTAATAACAATTCGTCTGGACATACAAAAATAAAAATTAATAAATAAAAAGGCGGGAGGGGTAACTACTTTCTATCTTTGTTCAATTATTTATACACAATTTGTCTTTTTTTTTTTTTTTTGTATTCAAGAGAAGCTAATGGATGAGTGAGGGCTTCCCTTTTCAATTCACGTAATGTGATTTGGGACATGATGGAAGTTTGCATGCCTGGGTGGGCAAGTGATCACTAGAATATAGCACAAGATCACCTTTTCTTGCTACCATTGGTCATCTTGTCAACTATCTTATTCATTTGTGGGTGGATATTTTGCTTGTATTTGTTTTCAACATTTTTTTTTTGGGACTTTCTTGCACAAAGAAAATGATCATTCAGTTTGGGCTACAAGCGATGGTTGGTTGGGCATTAATAATGAAATAAAGATTACAAGGCAAGAAGTACGACACCTCATATTTTTCTTCCCTCCTTGTCTAGTGCTATCCTTTTCTAAGACTAGTCGGAATAGTATTTTCTATTATATATAATATAACTATTTATTTTAATCCCATTGGTGAGAAATATTATCTCTTATTCAATAATTAAAAAAATTAAAATCTTTTTGTTTATATTTTATTATATTAAAATATTTCTTTGTATTTATTTTGCTTGTATAAATTATACATCTCTTATTCATTATAGTATAACACAAAATTATTTTTATATAATACATATTATTTTTTTAAATTTCATATTTAAGTTTGGTGCATATTAAGGGGATTCTGGGTGGGTCGCGGCCACCGTAGATCCTTCATTCCCTCTGAAACCCCAAAACCCCGAATCGCTCCCCCGGGTCATCCTCTACACACTCTATGGCGGCGGCCGCCCTCCGCCGAATCCCTCGAAGAATCCTCTTCCCCCGACGAAACCACCTCTCCACGCTCTCCGAACCCACCTCTTCTCCTCCCTCCCCTCCCGCTTCCACTCCCCTCGCCCGCCTCAAATCCGCCATCCGGGCCGAGTCGGACCCCGACCGCGTCGCCGAGCTCTTCCAGTCCGCCGCCTCCCTCCCCCGCTTCCACGCCCAGCGGCCCCTCTTCTACCTCGCCGTCCAGAAGCTCGCCCGTGCCCGCCGCCCCGACCTCGTCGAGCGCCTCCTCGATCCCCTCCTCTCCGACCCGGCCGCCCCCCGCTCTGAGGGCTTCCTTATCCGCCTCATCTGTCTCTACTCCTCCGTTGACATGCCTGATCACGCCTCCCGTACCTTCGACCGCATGCCAAGCCTCGGCGTCCCCCGCACCGAGAAGTCCCTCTCGGCGCTTCTCTCCGCATTCCTCCACAACCGCCGCTTCGATCGCCTCCGCGACGCCTTCGATCGGGCGCCCAAGGAGTTCGGCATTGTCCCGGGCGTCGTGTCCCACAATATCCTTCTTCAGGCCTTGTGCGAGAACGGCGAAGTCGAGACTGCCCGCAAGATGCTCGACGAAATGGAGGAGAAGAAAAAGGATTTCGGAGTGGAGCCGGATATCGTCTCGTATAATACGCTGCTGAATGGGTATCTAAAGAAAGGGGATGACGATGGATTCGAAGAGATTCTAAAAGAGATTGCCCACATAGGATTGGAGTCTAATGTGGTGACTTTTAATTGTAGGATCTCGAAATTTTGTCGGAAAAATGAGAGCTTTAAGGCTGAGGAGTTGCTGGATGTGATGGTCTCAAAGGGGATCCTGCCAAATCTCGGTACCTTCAATCCAATAATTGAAGGGTTCTGCAAAGAAGGGGACGTGGGCTCGGCTGTGAGGGTGTTCAAGAGGATGAGAGTGATGAAGAGGATAAATGGGAAGGAAGGGGTGTCACCGAATCCTGACACATACATTGTGTTGATTAGAAATCTGGTTGAGAAGGGAGAATTTGGTGAGGCATTGATGATCTGCAAGGAGTGTTTGACTAAGAAATTGGCGCCACCATTTGAGGTCGTGAAAGGATTGATTGATGGTCTCGTGAGGGATTCCAAGGTTGATGAGGCAAAGAATGTTGTTACAAAGATGAGGGAGATACTTAAAGGTGATGCTGTAGATGCATGGAAGAAATTTGAAGTTGCACTCTCTTTGTAGAGTGCACTAATTATAAACCAGCAAGTGTTTGAAAGTTGTGCTCCTGCTGGAGTTGTCTTCTGGCATTTGAAATGATATACTGGGTGCTTAATGTCAAACATATGTAGGTTTAGCTTTTGCTTGTAGTTTGTCTTTATGTATTGACATTCAGAGAGCTTGCTTGAGTTAGGCAGCTGGTTTTGTGTTGTCAATGTAAGTTTCAAACTTGATTGAGCATTCAAATTGCTTTATTACATTTTTGTTGTTTTAATTTGATGCAAATGGTGATAGATAGTATTTGTTGCCGTGCAATGGAAATAAGGATTACATGGTTGTGTACTTCTTAATCATTTATTTTTTGTGCTCAAAGGAAAGTCTGTAATAGTGCATTTTTTTAATGTCAAATGACTATTAGATTCTTTTGCAGTTTCATACACAGTTGAGTGTGCCATCACCATGTCTTTGGAGATGGTTATGTGGTGTTTTTAAGGCTAAGTAGCTGGATGCCGTGCTTTTGAAGAAAGTCCTACTAAAAAGCATTATCTTCATTTCTGTAACTAATGTCTTTAGCTCAGAATGAAATGCTGGTTCAGCCGTAAGGGTCTTAAAGAGGATGACATTTGCAAACAGGATGATGTTGTTTCACATGTCCTACTATGGTTTTGGAAATCTGCACGTGTTTGCTTAGGATATTTTCCATCTGTCTGAACTTATGAAAGAGTTTGGTTGATGGGCCATTTGTAAGGCAAGGGAGTTTTCTCCAACATGAGGATGGTATCAAAAGATATGCTACAAATGCGTGAAGGAAATGTGAGAATTATATTTTACATTGACAAATTTTCTGTGAATGTTATAAGGCTGTTTTCTTGTGATACATCTTTTCTGGTATTAAAACATTAGAGCAAATGCTAAAGTTTAAATTTTGATACATTGTTGGTTGGTGGCAGTTTGCTTTTACTATAAAACTTGGAGAAACTATTGGCTGGAAAGCTAATCCTTGTAATTTTTTGGTGGTAGCTTATGAATGCATTTGATTCTAACCATTCTCTCCAACATTTGACAAGTTATGGTTCCTATTCTTATTACTATTGAAGAATAATTGTTTTACTATTGAAGAATAATTGTTTATACACTGTAGTTCCATTAAGAAGTAAGAAATACAAGCATGCTTAAATGGTTGTACTAGTTGATCATTGATCTATCACTAGACTTTGTGGTGATTCCAGTGCTGGATATGTTTCTGGTTTTATATCCAGCTTGTTACATTTATCCTCACATGCTTATTGTTTTTTCTTGAGATCTAGATTTACTTATACAAAATTGAACACATGTCAACCAACTATAGGAAATGTTGAATTTCGAGCTGAACACAAACTGCTCATAAGCAACTCGTTTATTTGACAACCCTATCTTCAACCTTAGATCTAAATTGGGATCAATTATTTGCTTAGATGCAATTTTGTTAGAACAATTATTCCTTTTAGATTTCTGTCTCAACTTCTCCACTTCGATATGATTCACATGCAAGTTGCCATTGCATCCATTATCCCTATAGATAATATTTATCAAGCATACCCCTCTCTTCCCTTCCACTTGTAGATTGCTAGATATCATATGGTTGTAACTACTCTTTAAGAAATCCATTCCATCCAATGGAGAGCCTAAGGTGGTCATGTAGTAGAGATAATGGAAAAATTCGAGTTTCATTGAAACTTTCAGGATCTGGGTTTCATACTTTGAGGGTATTAGTGACTTTTTGTAGGTTATATCTCTTAGCATAAGCTTCTTCATAAATATGATCTCCTCGATCAGTATACTACTTCTACTAAAACTTCTAGATTTAAATTGAGAGCAACGATTTGTTTAGATGCAATTTGCGTAGAAGTGATTACTTGTGGCCTTTTATGACATGACTCCAACTGGAAGTCATATGGGTGATACACTCTGTGCTTGGTAGTACTTTCTATAAGGTATATCATTCTGAGTGAGCTTCTTTGTAATATTATCTCTTGGATCATCATAGTACTTTTTCTCTTATAACTTTTGGATCAAAATTTTGGAGTAGCTATTTGTTTAGATGCAGTTTTGGTAGAATAGATGTGCTTTTGAAGATTTGTCTCAGGACCTCCACTTTGTTATGATTAGCACAAATTTCCCTCATATATAATATCTAAATATATGTTTATTATAGCTTGTCCCTCTCTTCAAACCTATAAAGCACCATGATGTCATTCAGTTACAATTACATTTCTTTTACAAATCCAATTCTTTCAATAGAGTGCACATGACTAGTTATATAATAGAGATAATGGAGGAGCCATTCCATGCCCTCTATCCAAAAGTTGAAGTTCTATAGTAACTTGCGAGCAGTGGAGCTCATACTTTAAAAGTATAACTAGCTTTCTGTATGTTATATCCTTTGGTGTGAGCTTCTTTATAAATGTTTTCTGCATCACCATTTTATCTTTCCTACTACAACCTTTAGATCTATTGGGAGCAATTATTTGCCATTTTGATGCAATTTTGACAGAACATATATTCCTTTGACATGTTTATCTCAACTCCTTTACTATGTTACTATTTGCACAAAAAGTTGACACCAAATACATTATCTTCATATAGGGAATCTATTGTATGTGTTATTTGTGGCCCCTCCTCTCCTTGCACCTGTAGAACACCATTATATAATTTGGCTACAACCTCTCTTCTGCACACCTACCTTGGGAACACATGACTTGCCATATAATAGAAACAATATAAAAGTCACACCATGCAATCTCTCCAAGAATTTAATTTTTGTTGAAAGTTGTCAATAGTGAAGCTCATAATTTAAAGACATTATTAACTTTCTTTAAGGTTATCTCACTCAGTGTGAGCTCGTCTATAATTATCATCTCCTAGATAATCACCATATCTCTTCTACTGCAACTTTCGTATCTAATTAGGAACAACTATTTGCATAGATGCAATTTTGGTCTAACAAATATTTCTTTTTGATTTTTATCTCAACTTATTCACTTTGTTACTATTTGCAAAGCAGCTGTCACCACATTCATTGCTCATAAATTATCTCTTTTTACATACATATATGAGGCCTCTACGACTCGCCATTGTAAGCACCATGACTTCATTTGGCTATAATTTTTTTTAAAAGAAATTTACTCCATCCAGGAAAGAGCACACAATGGTCATATAACAAAGATTCAATCATTCTTTGCCCTCTCAACCCAAAAATTTAGACTTCTCCTAAAACATATCAAAAGTGGATAGCTTTTTACATGTTGCATTAATTGCGGTAAGCTTTTTCGTCAATGTCATCTCCTTAATCATCATAGTACTTTTTCTGCTACAATATTTAGGTATAAATTAGGAGCAACTACTCGGTTTGATGCAATTTTTGTAGAGCAAATGTTTCTTTTAGATTTTTTGTCACAACTCCACTACCTCGTTACAATTTGTATGTAAGCTCCCACCACATCCATTGTCCTCATGTATATTATCTATTAAAAAATATTAATTATTATCCCTCCCTCTTTTCACACTTGTAGGGTACCAAGTGTAAACACTACCAAGCTATAGTAGGATAAATAACTCCTTTGTCTAGTTGCAACCAACCTGATGAACTTTATTTTAGCACCTACTTCTAACCCTAAACCACCTAACCCTATCCTAAACCACCTAATCTTTATTTTAAAATATTTGATCCTAATTCTAGGTTGCCTAATCCAAATTTCAACTTTTTCTTTGATCTAATCAAACCAAGTCCTCTAGCCAAACACCATCGACACACCTAAATAGTCCAAAATTCTCACTTAAAATTTGAGCCTATTATTGATTCAATATAAAATTGGGTTAAAATTGATATCCTTCATTCCCCTCTTGCCATATATCTTCTCCAATACACTCCCCACATGCTCTCCTTGTCACACCAGATTCTATTCCTACTACAAGATAAATCCAAGATATCCAAATATCTTCCATAACAAACCTTTATCCTCTCTTAATGCTAATCTTGTGGCATATATTAGACCTAAGTATGTCCTTCATGTTTAGCCCTAGTAGCCCCACCAAAAGATATTTATCATTAAGCCTCCCTTGAAATCTAGCCTTATTAACACCTTTGGCGTCTTTAAACAACCACCATTAGGTCTTCTTATCCTCCTACAATATCCCAACCCTTTATTCCCCTTCCACCTTATCGATTCAAGAGGAGGAAAGACCTAATCCTTTTTCCCACATAGCTATCTCTTTACCCCTCAATTAGTTCTGATCATTTAATCCTAGCCATTCTCTCTATTTCCTAATCTTTGCCACTTAATAAAATACCAACCTAAAAAATACACTTGCTTTAAGTCCTAACCCTGCACATTCTCATTATTCTCCTTTTCCCTTTAGCTATAGAAAGGAACCATCTCAACTCCATCTTAACCACTATATCTCACGACTAAATTGCATCTAGCTAAATCTAAACTCCTAAACCAACCTCTCTTCCTCCTACATAATCATAGTTCTTAATTCTTAAAGAAATAGAACAAATATACCTTTTTTGTGTCTTAACCCTCCAACCTAGCTACATCACTAATCTCTTTCAATACCCTAGTAAAAATAGGATTAAGCCATCTATCACCCTTCATCAATCCTTAGATCTAGGGTTGTCCCCTCCATAAATCCTAGCTACCCATGCTCTCTTATAAATAATCCCTCTCATCTTCTAAAAAATCTATAGAACATCTGCATAGAAAATTCACACAGAAAATCTCTTAGAAATTAGCAAGTGCTACGGAAAACCTACCACCTTGAGTCCTCTAAACCCTATGCCCTATCTCTTACCTTGTTCCTCTTTCTATTTCCTCCTTGCATGAGGTCCTTACCTTAGCCTCCATTGGCAACCACCCAAGCAAGAGGGAGCCATGAAGGGGTCTTGGGTGCTAATAACCCCTCCCCCCTTTTTCGTTTTCTAATTTACTATGCATAAATCCCCAAATGAGTTAGAAAATCATATCTTCCCTCTAGAGGAGGGGTAGTGGGGTATGCCTGCGGGTCCTTTCCTACCATTAACCTATATTTTTATTTAACTTTATCTATACTAGATTCCTAGTTACCTAAGCTAGGTGGTGATTCTAACACCCTAGACCCTAATGAGTACACAACAGGACATAATTTCGGCATTTTATTTTTTATTTTTGTAAATCCACTCCATCCAACTGAGAGAACTTGACTAGCTATATAACAAGATAATAGAAGAGCTACTCCTTGCCAATCGAAACTAGTAGAATGTGAAGCATACATTTTAAGTGTATTACTAGATTTTTATAAATTTGTAATTAGTATGAGCTTCTTCAGAAATATCATCTTGTAGATCATCATTGGACCTCTCTTGTTGTGAAGTTTTACTATAATAGAACAGTGCTACAATGGTAGTTCATTTGGATCCGCTAACAAACCTATATTAGTTTGTGAGCATTAAAGTATAGTTTAAAAATGGCCCTCGTTTATCGTGGGAGAGCCTTTAACTTCATATGCTATTGTTGTAGCATTAGCCTCATCCTTAGAAAGACATAATAGCAAGGTTCCCATCCATGTGCTTAAAAGTCTAGAAAGCCTAGAAGTCATGTTGTAGAATGCTAAAGTTCTTTAAAGAAATATACAAAAATGTGAAGGAGGGCTTACAATATAGGTAGATAGATAGAGATTCTCGAGGATGACTAACAAAGAGTTTAGATCTTAAAAGTAATAGATAAGTAGAAGGATATGTCAATGAAAGAAGAGTAATTTAAGCAAAGGAATAGGAGTAAATGACCAAATATAGCTACAAATACTCTCCACATGAACAAACAAATATGCATATAATGGTTGATGCAAGCAAAGCATGTAATATACTGTAAGTTATCTTGTTTGAAGAAAATTGCTGCATCTCATGATATGAAGCTGCCATATAGGTTGGAAGGTACTATAGAGTTATTGCAATGATGGTGAAGCAAGAGAAGGTGCAGGCTAGAATAGCAATATACCATGGATTGGATTGCAATAAAAATAGCAATGATAGTGTAGTAGTGGGGGAGGGGGAGAGAGAGAGAGGAGGTGGTGGTGGCGATGTAGCAGGAAAGAGAGCACGAGGGAGGGGGTGGGTGCAGTGAGGTGCAATGATGCCGAAGTGCCTAGGATGCACATGACGCCACATAGGTCATGAGTTCCGACCTCATGAGTTGCAGATCATCTACGCACGAGTCTTAGGACACGACTAGTTTTTGATGATTAGTTATTTTTCTGTTTTAGTTAGAAAAGTTTGATGTTAGCAAATTCTAGGAAGTTTTGATTTTTGAGAACCTTCTTTTTGAAAACTTTTTATGTTATTAGAAAAGTTAGTAGTCAGAATTCTTGAAGTTAGAATAGAACTTAGAATCTCACATTAGAAAGTTGAAGAAAAGAGTCCCTTTATAAATACCGTATTAGGACTCCTCTTGTAATCATACTTGAGATATTTGAGTTATTGACTAATAGAGATTTTATTATGTGAACTATTCTTGCTTTCCTTCTCTCTGTTCTCTCTCTCTCCTATTTTGTGGATCTTTAGTGTTTGTGAGTGAGTACGTGAGAGCTATATCCTTGGAGTGGCTTACCAAAATGGCTGCCACAATTGGTTGCGCTGACATACTCTTCCTCCTTTGTGGCTTTAGTCCAAGTTCAACACCTCTTGGTATCAGTTGGTATCAGAGCACGATTTTAAGATGCTGCCCTATTAACACAACGTCGAAGAACATGTTGTACATGAGCTAGATCTGTGAGATATCAAAGTAGATGAATTGTGCCACCAGCTTGAACAAGTTCGATAAGAAAGCATGAGCTTCATTAATGCAAGAGCAATGTGAATGCCAACATCACTAGCATTCCAATCACTACTCTGATAAAGAGCCCTTTGACAATAATAGAGAGTGTTCCAATGAAGAAGTGGAAGATTTCAATCCGTTCTACAATAAAAAAAAGTGTCTTCGTTGAGTTAAGAAGATAGCCAGCATTAACGTGAAGGAAGACTACATTGCAACCATCATGACTTTTGTAGTAAAATAGACATCCATGACTTTGAAGGATTCCTACAACCTGACGAGTTCATTGATTGGCTTCACACTATTGAACGAGTTAATACATTTTTTGATAATTAACATATGAAGCTAGTTGCCATAAAGCTTAAGAAGTTTGCATTAATTTGGTAGAAAAATCAGAATTGACGATGTGAGCATGAAAGATGTGGCAAGTTTCAAATGTGTGATAACATGCATTGCAAATACAAACATAAATTTCTCCTTGAAGTTTGTCACTAGAATAAATTTTTTAAGTTCCACAATCTTCAGTAGCATAACATGACTGTAGAAAAATACACAATAGAATTCAAGCAACCTTTCATGATGTGCAACATCAAGGAGCCCAAAGAGTAAACTATAGCGTGATATCTTGATAAAGCCTGAAATTGGTTAAGTCATGCAACTTCAACCCTATTGGATGCTGAATGATGTGATAAGCTTGGCAACAAAAGGTCGCGAAGCAGCAACTAAGAATAAATAATTCATATTTTCCAACGTATAGAGATGGAGCATCGGACTAAGGGAGTTCTATATCGAAAATGCCAGCACCCTCCAAAGCCAGCACCTCCCAACTATTCTAGAAGAAGGATAAGGGCATCCTCAGCAACCTCAGCCGTTCCAACACTGTCACCTCCAACCCTCACGAGTGTTTCAAGTGCCAAGAATTTGGGCATATTGCAGTTGGCTGCCCAATTAGAAAGCTTGTCTCTTTGGTGGAAGAAGATTCATGCATAAAGTGGAGAAAGAAGATCATATAGTTAAGTAGGATGAGGAAGACTGAGTGAGACGAACTAGTGCATGCTGATCAAGGTGAAATTTTGATGGTTCGTCGTACCTTTAATACTACCATGGTAGTTGATAATGAAGATTGGTTACACCACAACCTCTTCCATACTAAGTGTACCTTGCATAGCAAGATATGCAACGTCATCATAGATGGAGGCAATTATGACAACATTGTTGCAATATTGACGATTGACAAGCTAAATTGCTTATCGAAAATCACCCATATCCCTACAAGTTGCAGTGGCTAAGGCAATGAAGTAAGGGTCGCAAAGCTTTGTTTAGTCCAATTCTCCATCAAAAAATGATATCAAGATGAGGCATGATGCAATGTTATTCCTATGGACGCTCGTCATATATTGTTAGAACGTTGATGACAGTATGATCATAGAGCTATTCATGATGACTTCATAATTACTTATACTTTTGAGAAGGATGACATGAAGATCACCTTGGTACCCTGGAAGATGGATCATTGCCCCAAGCTCGCATTGGCAATGCCTTCAAATCCAAGCCCGAACTCCTCAAGGCATATAAGGAGTCTACTATTGTGTGTGATGTAATCATGCTAGAAGAGAATAAGGAGTCCAAAAAGTTGATTGATGTTGTGCTCGATGAGATCTTAGCCGGACTGTCTCCTACGTGCGACATCCAACACTGCATCAACCTTGTACCTGATGTCGTCATCCCCAGCAAGCTTGCTTACTATATGAATCCCAAGTAGCATGAAGAACCTCAGCGCCATGTGATAGAGTTCATGGAGAAAGTGCTAGTCTAGGAAAGCATTAGTCCGTGTGCCTTGCCAGCAGTACTAGTACCTAAAAAGAATAAATCATGCCGTATGTGCATTGATAGTTGAGCTGTTAACAAGATCATATCAAGTACCAATTTTTCATCCATGGACTTGATGATTTTCTTGACCAACTATATGGCTCGATTATTTTCTCCAAGATCGATTTTTGAAGCGGCTATCATCAGATTCGACTACACTCAGGTGATGAATGGAAGATTGCCTTTAAGACTCAAGATAGCCTATACCATAAGACGGTCATGCTGTTTGGCCTCTCCAATGCTCCAAACACTTTTATGGGTTTCATGAATCAAATCTTCAGGTCATTTATTAAGAGATTTGTCATCATGTATTTTGATGACATTCTTGTCTACAGTAAGAGGAAGAGCACGTGAGACATCTCCAACAAGTGTTCCTCGGCTTAAGAGAGCAAAAGTTGTTTATCAATATAAAGAAGTATCAATTCCTCACTGACAAATTAAAATTTCTCGAATTTATTATATCAAGCTGAGGTATCGAAGTGGATCCTAGCAAAGTTGAAGCCATCACTAGCTGGCCTACACCTAAGATGTTGCATGAGGTGAAAAGTTTTTATGGCTTAACCTTTTTTTTTATCGGTGAATTATGAAGAATTTTAGTTATATCGCTATGCCAATGATTAAGTGTATGAAGGAAGATCAATTTTGGTCAACAGATGAAGCACAACAAATTTTCAAAGAATCGAAGAAGAAGATTACTAAAGCAAGCACCTCCAAACTTTGACCTAATCTTCAAAGTTGATTACGATGCTTCTAGTGTTGATATTGGTGCCGTCCTCAGCTAAGAAGGCCGTTGGATTATTTTTAGTAAGAAGTTGAATGATGCCAAGCTCAAGTACTCAACATGTTACAAGAATTCTATGCTATCATACATGCTTTGGATCATTGGAGTCATTATCTATGGCACAAGAAGTTTATTCTCTGCTCCAACCATGAGGTACTCAAGCACCTGAATTCCTAACATAAACCTAACCACCGGCATGCCGTTTTGAGTGAGTTCCTTCATCCTTTTCCTTTCCTTCTCAAGCATAAATTGGATATCTAAAATTGAGTAGCGGATGCTTTGAGTAGATGACATGCACTCCTTTCCAATACATAGTTGAAAGTTATTAGATTTGAAGTTGTCAAGAAATTGGATGAAAAAATTTAGATTTTGGAGAGATTTGGAAGCTTAGTGCTGAAGGTTTTTATCAGCAATTTTGTCTCTAAAAGAAATTTCTGTTCATGGTATCCACCTGTGTATGCCTCAATGTTCGTTTCGATAGGCTATCATCCTGGAAGCCCATTATGGTGGACATGTTGGAACACTCTAGACGAGATAAGATTGTGGCGCTTATCAAGAAAAAATTTTTTTGGTCAAGGATAGAAAAGGATGTAATACATCATATTGAGTGGTATCGAGTTTGCCACATTGCCAAGTCAGGAAGATAGAATGCCAAACTCTACTTACCATTGCTGGTTTCAAAGGATCCATGGAAAGATATAATCATGGATTTCATTGTGGGCTTACCTAGGACTTAATGGAACAAGGATTTAGTCATGGTAGTGGTTGATCGATTCTTCAAGATGGTTCACTTTGTGTCCTATCAGAAGACACATGATGCCTATCATCTTGTTGAACTCTACTTTTACGAGATTGTGCACCTTTATGGTATTCCTAAGACAATTACATTTGATAGGAACGTGAAGTTTATGAGTCATTTTTGGTGAACCTTATGGTGGAAGATGGGTATTCAACTTTAATTCAGCTCAGTTAGCCATCCGCAAATAGATGGTTAGACTGAAGCTGGAAACCAAAGTTTAGGAAATCTATGGAGAAATTTTATTGGTAACCATATGCAATAGGTGGAATCTTTTATTGGCCCAAGCCGAACTTGCTTACAATAATCTGGTGAGTTAAGCGACTGGAAAGTATCCATTTGAAATCGTCTTTAATAAACAACCTTTGAGCCTATTAGACCTTGCACTCCTACCAACGACATGCCAATTTTGTGGAGATACTAATGCATGAGATAAGGAGATTAAAAAACTACATGAAGATGTGTGAGAAAGGATTCACCGACAAACAACAAAATACCATTATTATGCCAACAAGCATAAGAAACGTGCCATCTTCTTTTTTTTTGGTACATAAAAACTGTCATCTTCAAAGAAGGTAACTTTGTTTGGGTGCACTTAAGGAAAGAACAATTCCTTTCTAGAAGTACCAAGTTATCTCTTGAGCAGATGGCCCTTTCAAAGTTCTGAAATGCATTAATGATATGTCTATAAATTTAAACTTTCAGGAGACTATGGAGTATCTGCAACATTCAATATAGCTGGCTTATCGCCTTAATATGAAGACCAAAAAGATCAAGAAGATCTAGACTTGATGACAAGTTTTTTCCAACTAGTGGAGTATAATACCAGAGCACCTAGGGTGCATGTGATGCAGCACGAGTTGTGAGTCCTAATCACATGGGTCATTGGACATAACTAGTTTTTGATGATTAGTTATTTTTCTATCTTAGAAAAATTTGATGTTAGTAAATTTTAGAGAATTTTGATTTTTGTGAACCTTCTTTTTGAGAACTTTGATGTTATTATAAAAGTTAGTAGTCAAAATTTTTCGAGTTAGAATAGGACTTAAAATTCTATATTAAAAAGTTGAAGAAAATAGTCCCTTTATACTACTTATAAATACCTCATTAGGATTCCTCTTGTAATCATACTTGTGATACTTGAGTTATTGATTAATGGAGATTTTATTGTGGAAACTATTCTTCCCTTGCCTTTTCTTTATTCTCTCTCTTTTCCCTTTTGATAGATTCCTAGGGTTTGCAAATGAGAGTGCGAAAGTTGTATCTTTGGAGTGGCCTGCCAAAATGATGCTTTTGGCCTTGGAAGAGAATGATCTACCTCTAGTTGTTTTCTAAGTACTATCCACCCCTATGTTGTACGTGTCGTAGTGTGATTTCTACCTCGCTACACTCGGTTGCACTGATGTACCCTTTCTCTTTTAAGTTTTTAGCCCAAATTTAATACTTTGCTCCCTTCATGTAGTGAACTAGTCTACGATCATCTTGGGGCGATCTATTGGAGTATGGTAGTGATGGAGTAGAGAGAGATAGAGTGCGAGTAGACTAGAGAGAGTGGAACCCTCTCTATTATGTGAGATCGATGCACTCTCGACCACTCATCATACACGGATGGCCGTGATTGGTCGACCAACCATCTCCAGCTCATTGTTGAACTAGAGAGGGTTCCATCTCAAAAAAACTAGTTGCCAAAAGATTAATCTTGATCATTTGTTTGAGAATGAGCCATCTATATTCATTTACCTGCTAAATGCCTTTTCTTTATTCTCTCTCTTTTCCCTTTTGATAGATTCCTAGGGTTTGCAAATGAGAGTGCGAAAGTTGTATCTTTGGAGTGGCCTGCCAAAATGATGCTTTTGGCCTTAGAAGAGAATGATCTACCTCTAGTTGTTTTCTAAGTACTATCCACCCCTATGTTGTACGTGTCGTAGTGTGATTTCTACCTCGCTACACTCGGTTGCACTGATGTACCCTTTCTCCTTTAAGTTTTTAGCCCAAATTTAATACTTTGCTCCCTTCATATAGTGAACTAGTCTAAGATCATCTTGGGGCGATCTATTGGAGTATGGTAGTGATGGAGTAGAGAGAGATAGAGTGCGAGTAGACTAGAGAGAGTGGAACCCTCTCTATTATGTGAGATCGATGCACTCTCGACCACTCATCATACACGGATGGCCGTGATTGGTCGACCAACCATCTCCAGCTCATTGTTGAACTAGAGAGGGTTCCATCTCAAAAAAACTAGTTGCTAAAAGATTAATCTTGATTATTTGTTTGAGAATGAGCCATCTATATTCATTTACCTGCTAAATGCAATCTAGCACACCCCCACACCCCCCCCCCCCCCCCCCCCCCTCTTCTCTATTTTTGATATTTTTATTATTTAATAAGGACAAAATATGGGAGTAAGGAAATTCTCGCAACCCTATAGAAGTGTTGATTCTTTCTTGGTTTGGTCGAATTGTCAGCTTGTTTGATCGAATTGTCAAGACTAGCCGACTTCTATCCATCAATTTAATTTGTTTGATATTTATCCTCAGGGCTGAGGGAGGATCAATGTCATTTCTCACATTGCTTCCTAAACTAAGCAATAATCCTTTTGAACCCTGAGCCCTGAGCCCCGAGCCCCACCTCAATAGGCTTAAACTCGAGTTAATTGAGCTCGACCGCATTGGATAGGATTTCCTTGCGCTTGCCGAGCCCTCCCTCGTCCGCAAAACCCTAGAACCCCTCGTCCCTCCTATTCCCCTCTCCCCAACCTCAGCGCCGAAGCCAAAATGGCCATCGTCTCCTCCTCCCTCCGCCACCGGTCCCTCGTCCTCCTCCGCCACTTCCGCCCTTTCTTCACCACCACTACCACCACCACCACCTCATCCTCTTCCTCCGGTCCTCCCATCTCCGTCTCCGTCGCCAAGTCCCGCCTCCGCAAGGAGTTCGACCCCGACCGCGCCGTCTCCATCCTATCCTCCGTCGCCGACCCCTCCGCGTCCCCTGTCTCCGCCCGCTTCGCCGTCGACCTCGCCGTCCGCCGCCTCGCCCGCGCCCGCCGCTTCGCCGACGTCGAAGCCCTCCTCGAGTCCCGCAAGTCCGCCCCCCACGCGGCCAACGAGCCCTTTCTCGCTACCGTCATCCTCTCTTACGGCGCCGCTGGCATGATCGACCACGCCATCCGCACCTTCGACGATGTCCCCCGCCTCACCGCTGCCCCCCACTCCCCGGTCTCCTTCAACGCCCTCCTCTCCGCCTGCATTCGGTCCAAGCAGCATCGCCGCGTCCCGCATCTCTTCGCCGACATCTCCAAGAAGCACGGTATCACCCCCGACGCCGTCTCCTATGGCGTCCTCATCAAGGCCCTATGCCTCTCCGGCAAGTCCGGCAAAGCCTTCGAAACCCTCAAGGAGATTGTGGAGGAGAAGAAGCTCGAGCCGACCACTGTAATCTACACCACTCTTCTGGATTCACTCTACAAGGAAGGGAAGCCAGAGGCGGCCGAGGAGCTGTGGAAGGAAATGGTGGGGAGGGGATGCTTTCCTGATTTGACTGCTTATAATGTTAGAGTCATGTATCGAGCGATGAACGGGAAGCCAGAGGAGGTTCTTGAGCTGATTCAGGAGATGGAGTCTGCTGGAGTGAAGCCAGACACCATCACGTATAATTATCTCATTACTTGCTATTGTAATGATGGGCAGCTTGAGGAAGCTAAGAAGGTTTACAAGGGTCTCAGGAAGAAGGGTTGTGTTCCGAATGCCACGACTTTTAAGATTTTGTTGGCTCGATCATGTGCTAATGGGGATATTGAGGCAGGCCTGGAGGTTTTCAAGGATAGCATGAAGCAGAATAAGGTTCCAGATTTCCGAACAGTGAGGCTCTTGGTGGAGGGGTTGGCGAAGGGGTCGAAGGTGGAGGAGGCAAAGGTGGTGATTGATGGGGTGAGGAAGAGGTTCCCGGAGAATTTAGTGCGCGGATGGACAAAGGTCGAGAAGTTGCTCGGTTTGAGTCAAGATGGAGAAGTATCTGAGCAAGTAGAAGCTGCTTAGAGAATTCAAAATGGCAGGGTATCTTATTGACTTATCTCTCTTGGTGGACTTAGATTGTCCATTGGCCAGTTGGGTTGGATCGGTAACATCTGCTTTGAGAAGGTACATAACTTTCCGAGGTACCAAACTGCATCTTTCTTGAGCTCTGCCTTGTTAATCGTGGGGTTTCTGAGCACAAAGGCTAAATTACCAGGAAAATTACTAATAAAATAATGCATTTTCCTTTTTTTCAATACAAAAAGTGGTTCAACTGAATGTTGCCCGTTGTGACGTGAGCTACTCTAAGATAATTGGAGTTTCTTTTGTGCCTTCCGATTGAGCATTATTCTATTGATTATTAGTCTCTGATCTTAAGATTCAAAGGGTTTCTTGAAACTATAATGATGATCAGTATCTTGAATCTACCTTACATTATTAAACAGTCATGTCATGTTTTAGTTTCATTTTATGGTTTAGGTGAGGTAATCATGTAACTTAGTGTCATGATGCCATAAGAATGTGCCTTCTTTTACCATGCTCTCTCAAATGCTACTTGAAACGTCAATCATGTCACAATGCCAAAATGTAAATGAAAACTGCCCAAGAATGAAGATTTCATTAAAAGGGTGGATAATTTGCGAGAAGTTGATCGCAAATGGCTGCTTTCTTCAGCCCATCTTTCATCTGGGTTCTCCTTCCATTTCCATTCATGCTCAAAAGAAAGTTATACTTGAGGATAATAACAAGAGAAAGTGACAAATTACTAATGGCTGATGAACTAAGTTTTTCCTTTCTTCTAGTAATAGTTTTACAAGGCAGGACTGATGTAGGAGAGAGTCGGCTTTTGCTCTACTCCTAGGATGTTGGAACTTGAGGAAGTGGAGGATTATACCACAAATGTTGGATGTGCACATAATTTGCAACAAGGTGTCTAGTTGGTATTTATAATAATTTGATTAAGGTAGGTATTATGATGAATTACAGGTTCAGGCATTTCTGTCAGTGAGTTTCCTTTTTTTTCAGGGGAAGGGGATGCACTCAGCCTTTTTTTTTTGTGGACATACTAGTGAAGTCATCATCAACACCTCTATATTTCCTATATGTTATATACTTGAACACAAACTGTATTTGTTAATTAGGGACTATAGATGAATGATCCTTCGAGTTCCACTTCTTCATTCATATGTACATATGTTCTATTCAAGATGCTATAGTTAAATTGAATCTTCAATTGGAGTGAGGCTTAATCACATAATGTGTTAAGAAGGGGAAGGCATGTGAACTTGCTAGAGAGGAAGAACATGGCATTAATGTTATGAAGGCTTGAACTAGGATTCCTAATTGATTGAATTTGGTGGTTGGTAGGAGAGTACACATTTGCTATCTTTCATGCTAGCTAAACATGGGGGAGAGTTGGTGGCTGAAATTCTATCAAGTTTGCTGTTTGACAAAGTATTCATATTGGGCAGTGCAATTTTTTATGAATCGTCGGTTTGTTATTGGCATGGTTTTAAAAGACAACCATATTCAATGCCTTAAAAGTCTGGCTAGGCATCCACCTTAACATTATGTTCCATGTTTGCATATATAGGATAATATTGATTTATACATTAATTTTGGATGTTGTCATATTATCAATGTTTTTAAAACTAGACCAGACTGACCCATTCAACCGATCGAATCAGGAACTGTTTGCTTGTCCAGTTTTGTACAAAGGATACTTTAAATATGGTCAAAACTAGGAGAATCGAAAGAAACGGTCAAACCAGCCGGTCCGGTTCTCAGATTCTTTTTATTGGTTTGTTTCATGGTGGGCTGATGTTATCGACAAATCGCCCCTAACCCTCCCTCCTTCGTGTCGAAGGCTTCAACTAATCACTCTCCCCATCCCTTCTCGTTTCCTTGAAACTAGAAGCATCCCTCCAATGCCTACTTCTTTTCCTTTACCCACCTTGAAACCATCTTCCCTCGCCTCTTCAAACCATCCCTTCTCTCCAAATCCACATCCAAGCTGATCGAACTACTCCTACTTCCTTGTCGGAAGACGACCTTGAGGAGCTGAAACCATTTGACTTCGAAGAGGTGAACAAGATGCCACACTTGTGCTACTCCTGTGTCCTAGTTCCTCCCTTGAACCAATATTTTCATTCGAAGATGAATCATCAAGCTTAGGGCTCCCACATGCCGAATATTGAATTCTCTTGTTGCCTACAAATCCACCACTCTCACTGCCTTCAAATCCACCTTGCTCTTCCCCTTTCCTTCCATGCCCAAGTTCCTCCGCCACATTTCAATCACTGTTTCAACCAAAGATCGAATCTTTACTAGTGCACAAGCTCTCCGGTACTCCATATGATCTAGGGTTTGAATCTTTGCGAGACTTCTGAGAACGATCAAGGGTTTTGTCGAGGCAAAGGGAGAAGATCCGAACCAGAATGCAATATAGGAGTTGTTGTCGAGGTGGGATCACTGGACCTGCCGGTTGGACCAGTCGACCTAGAAACCGGATAGTTTGTTGCTTCGTTGTCCGCCCGGTTTTTAAAACATTGCATATTAATAGTCCCGTTAACTAACAACATCTTATTATATAAGATAACTCATCTTATTTTATAGGATGATTATAGGATGACTTCATTTATTAGATTCAATATACACTCTTGGCTTTCGAATGTTCTCTCTCTTTTAGTTACTCTGAATTCATGGAACAGTCTCTTGTACACTTTATCTTTCTTGCTTGCTAATATTTTTATTTTCTAATTAATTGGGTGGGCCCTAGCCCTCACCTTGCATCAATCTACAGAAAAAAAAGGTATCTCTTAGGTTTCCTCTGTACTTATTGTTTATTTTTTTATTTGTTAGTTCTGGGCTGCCTGGACCTTTGGTTGCTTCCCTCGGTGCTAGGCCTGTTGGCTGGCTTTCTGATGCTTACAGTCTTTTAAAACTATAGTTATTAGCAATTTGAATAGACTAAAAAGTCAAACTTAGGAAAGTATTTTGGGCCTTTTAAAAGGGTAAAGGTAACTTGATAGGAACTTTGTTGTTTTCAAACTTATTAATCAATTCAACATCTCTTATTGTGCACAGTATTTTGGATGTTGAGTGCATTTGATTAGTTATTCGTGAAGCATAATTTATTGAAATTACAATCTTTAAACACCTTCTAGCTTTGTCTGTGGTGTCTATGCTTATTGTTAAGAGTCGATTATTTTGTTAGATCTCTATTCGATGCTCTATCATGAGGGGGAGATTGTACTAATAATTTAAAATTTGGGAATCTTGTAAATGATGGCTTGTCAAATAGAGAAACAATGACTATCAGCTATACTGGTAAGGCCGTGGAATCATGCAGAAACATCTACATGGGCCATGAGTGGTCTCATATGGCCTGCAGCATTGTGGAATCCTGTTCAGTAGCTTGCAAGAGGTACAAATTACTCATTTTTATGGGGAGGTCAACCGACCAGCAAATTGGCTGGTTAGTCATGCAAAACAGAACTTCCTCCTTTTTTAATAAATATATCTTGATGGTTTTCCTAATTATTCAGGAGTCTAGCTCTTGTTAATATTTCAGCTTTGTGCTATTGTAGTATGTAAGCCTGAACTGTCTAGTACACCAAAAAATTGGACGAAAAGAAAATGTATGGAATTGCAGTCATTGTTTCCTTCCAACTTTTCAGATGTAATTTATACTGAAAACACCAGATTCAGAAGTGGGGAACAAAGTTTGAGTTTTGAAAGGAAAGGCTACATGCAAACTGAAGGACTCTTGTGTTTTTTCTATTGCATCGACTGATTTCTTGTACTTGTGAGGCCCCCTCATCTTAAGCCAAATACATGCAGCTGCAGCCATATGCCTGTTTAAAACAGAATTAGATTCCGACGTAGCTGTGATTTTAAATCATTCAGCATTAGATGGGGTTCATCATGATGCTAATGTATATCCCATGCCTTCTTTTCTGCAGTCTTACTGAGAGAAATTGCATCATGGATTAGTAACATTAGCTGTAAGTAAATTCTCTTTTTTTTTTGAAAAAAAAACTAAGGTCCACAATTTTGGTATCGGGTATCGTACTGGTACGTCACCAGTTCGGTATTTTTCTCACTTTTTGTCATAGTATCATCTGAAACTAGATGGTACAGATTAGTACGCACCTCAGTTTACCTCGGTACGGATTTTTTACCAACCTGAATAGTGTTTCATACCGGTTTCGATATGGTAGAATATAGTACGCCACGAACCAGGCAGTTTAGGGTGGTGTGGCAAACACTGAAATTAATAATATTAGTTATATAGATCGCAAGTTGGATTTTGATTGTCTAAAATATAATTGAGTGGTCCATAATAGGGGAAGAAGTATCCATTTATAGATGCTTTATACATTTTGCCTTCATATTGTACCCACTTCAAGGGAGAGGAGACCTTAGCTACTCACTTGAATGATTTCTTACCATAAAAACTTTAGCTTACCCAATAAAATGTTTTGTTTTTTTTCACTTTCTTCTGTTGTTTAGATTCAGTTCAGTAGATAATTTGATCTAGTATACTTCATTGTGCATTTTGTTTTATTATCCCTTGGAAAACTCTTTAAGTCAGGAACTGATTGTTCTTTCTTACCTTTTAAGTTTCCACTAGGATATCTCCATGAAGAATCTTTAGTATTGCTTCTCAAAATAGAGATGTTCTTTGTATAAAATGATTGAAAAAGACACCCAAGAATCATCCCTTCTCTTGTTTCTAGAGGGTTTGCTATTGCTTGTGCACCAAAGATTTTTAGTAGAACTTTTGCAGTTCTGTATAGCAGGAGTATAGTTCTAAAATCATTTCGTTGGACATTATTGAGCATGCTTTTGATATTATAAATACATTTTCTCATGCCACATCTTGTTCAAACAGTCCCTGCTTTAAGAATTTTTTGGCTCAGTTGTGCAAGATTGGGGATTTTGAGGAGGGTTTGGAGGTATCCAAGGATAGCAGGAGTAATGTTGGTTGATGATAGAGGTTTTTGGTGGAGGGGTTGGTGAAGGGTTGAATATTGAGGAGGCCATGGTCTCTTCTCTTTTGCTTTTTTCTTGTTTTTTGGTCCCTCCAATTATGCTTGTGATTGTTTTCAAAAAACATCTTTATGCTATACAGTTGCAGTACAGCTTCTTCCATAGGGGGTGGATCAGCTTTGGCAGGATTCCTCTATCGAAGATAGGACTGCTGTAATAAAGTTTGGAGATTCTTTACATATGTTTCACAACTGCAGGCTTATGGATCTTGTAGTATCTTCATTTTGCTAGTTTTATTTGAAATCCTAGACTTTGGCTTCCCTATTATGGAATAAAAATTTCCACTTTGACTGCCTCTGTTCCTGTTATGGTGTATTAGACAGCAGTTCCTTATGATTCGGAACAGTCTTCATCCCATACCCCTGTAATAATGGTAGAGTAAGGGCTCAGGGTACCTTCTATGAATGGGACGGAGAAATCGATCGATACCGCCTTTTCAACTTCGAGCTAGGCTTTGCTGACTTGAAAGTCCAGGTGGAAGTAGTCAGAATTGCTTTTTCTGGACTTTAGGTTCCGGAATGTTACGTAACATCAAGGAGAAATCAAAAAGCTGAAGACGTTTACTCAGCCTTTGGGAGAGGGTCGTGCTCTTTGGTGTGCTTGCTGGTTTATATTATTCATTTTTTGTAGGTAAAACTGTTAATGATCATGTTCCAGTTGATGAAAGAAATATCAGGGTAATGTGGTAGACATTTTGGCTCAGACAAGAAATTACCCTGGCTTAGATGCAAATGGTAATGTTGGTTGATAGGAACTATTGAATTCTTGGTTTGGAATAGTAACCCTTGATTGCCAGGAAGAGTAGGGCAAGACCTTGAGATAGAGCCAGCAAAGACTTTTCCAGGTTGACAGCTTAGAGTTATCAGTCTTTCAGGGGTGTAACAGATTGAGGAGGCTTGAGTGTAGAAGTACTGGCATTGTATAAATTCAGTTGTCAACTGTCATGCCCTTTTGCGGATTGGCCGACAAAGAAGCCCTAAATTGCCATTTTTGAGGCAATGATTTAAGTGCTCCAGATTTCTACAGTACGTTCTTATTTTAAGCTCTTTTGCTATGATGGTTGAATATTAGCAATGTAGTTCTGTAGTTTTGTGTAACTTGGTCCAAGCCATATTATCTTTCTTGCAATTTAATCTCCACTTTAGTTAAATAGGAATGGCTAGTAGTAGCAGCAGCAGCGGCTACCACTACTAAATTTTCTCAATCAAATGTTAGATGAGGAAAATATGGAGATTTTAAAGAAAACCTGACATTGTTGATAATATTTAAAGTTATCATGAAAATGTTATCATGCAACCAACTCGAATTAAAGACAAGATTTTTATATTTTCGGTTAACATTTTTAATTTTTCTATGAAAAAGAGATAATAGTATCAATAAATTATTTTTGAGTGCACTTATGCATCTCTCTCTCCATGGTTGATTCTACAGGTGCTTTAGTAGATTTTGGGCATGTTGACGTTGAGTTGGTAGATTTTGGTGAATTGTGGCCAGATTCTTAGTGGATTCTAAACATCAACAAAGACTTTCCATAACTAGGTAAGAATGACTTAAGACTTGAATTCTCTATGATGCGTGTTTTGCATTATAAGAGGTTGTAAAATCCTATATAGCTACCACGTCATTCATCTCGAAGACATACGGCTATTGTTTATCTTTAGAACCAAATACAACATGTTTAGCGGCAAACACAGTGTTGTATATTGAACGCCAAGTGTCCGTTTCAAATTGAATGATGTGGTGGCTAATCTAAATATCTCTCTGCAGTGCAAAACATGCACCGTAGAGGATCCTACTCAAACTGCTAGTCATCCATGGTTATGGCTTCTAGTTTCTTTTCTAGTTTTAGTTCTTATTCTAATTAGCCTGCTAGATAACTTTTAGTTTGCTATTATTTTATTTGTGGTTTTTTACTTCTCATGTAGGTTATGCTAGCACCTCTCTACCTTTACTAGGTTCTCGATGGAGATGGTGAGAGGAAAACAAGCTAAGCAATCTTGATCATGGCGGAGATGAGAGCAAGATAAACAAGGGTTAATACTGATAATGAGATAATGTAATATGGAGACATTGTAGGAGAGAAAGATGCAAGGGATGGGATGTAGATACAAAGATGGTTCAAGATATTTATCACTTGGGTCATGACTTGGCCACCGGTCAAATTTGGTCCGGGCTTAACGGCCATAACATTTTTCTTAATCAACAATTAACGTGAGAGATGAAAGAAGAGTCCATCAAAATCTTGGCTTGTCTCTCCTTTTTGATTTTTTTAGAGAGGTTCAAATTAAGAGTGTGTCAAACTTCTCTAAATAACTAATATGCAAAATAAAATAATAGATGATCTGACAATCAAATGGGATTGTTTTTTATGATATTTTTAAAATTTTGTTGATTTTTCAAGATTGGTGATATTTGTCCTCTTCGATACAAGTGTACATTTGGAAAATCTGTGTCCTTAAGTAAAGATTTTAATACAAATAGTATCAGAGTCCAGCCCATCCATGGCATGTGGTTTTTGGAACTAACAATGAGCCGGTTATGTTTTTGGACTTTTTACCCTGCGAGAATGCTAAGACTTACATACAAGTTAATTTGATAAACACTTTTAAGTTATAACTATCATGAAGAAAAAAATGTGATATTCTTTAAAAAAACATTTATATCCAAATGACACTATATGTATACACAAAAATTGAATATTAATGAATATATATATATATATAATAATGTGACAGAGTTGAAATGAATTTTTTTCTCTGTGGTAGATATTTCTTAACTCTAGGTATGACCTTTTCACTTTTTCAAAGACGTGTTCGAATTATTTAGAAATCTTGCTAGCTGTAAACAGCCCCTAAAATCTAGTCACTTGAACTTGTCGAGGCTGGTTGGCTCAGAAGAGGATTCAATTGGTGATGTCAATAGCTCAATATGAAGCACCAACTCCAAACTCATGAAATACCATGGAGACTTCGGACTCTAATTAAAAAGAGACTTCGGACTCTAATTAAAAAAAATCAATGAAAAAACAAAAAAATAGTCAAAAGAAATAAAAAAATATTATTTTTATGAGAATAAAATTTTTCTATTTCATAAAAAAATCATAAGAAATATAAAAAACAACTTTCCTAATGATTAAAAATTATTTTTTACAATAATTTTAAGCCATCAAAACCCATCACTAATTTTTTTTTTATTAAGAGTATAATAAATATTTTATATAACTTTCTAAAAAAGAATAAATAAATACGCAACCAAACGTAAATTTCCCTAAAATATGCAACCCAAAATCATTTTTTTATATATCATATTTTCAGAAATTATTTTTTAGTTTTTAGAAAAAATATTCCAGCAAAAAAAATTTTCTTGCAACCCGCACGAGTCAAAAGTTGGATCATCTGTTCTATAGGCCAACTAAAATGGTGGTACAAGTATGATAACTATAGCAATTGACCAAACGCTAGGGACAGAAGCCTGTGAAAACCTTGGCACTGAATCATAGCACCAAAACAAACTTTTTAAGTGAAAATTTTAACCTCTGAATACAACAGCGTACTAAGCTCCTCTTTCTCCCCTCTATTCTATAGCAGAACACATGCAACTGAAACAATTGTGCAGCTCAGTTTTCTGCCCTGCAACAGCACGAACGAAATGACGGTGCCCAGGAGATCATGATGATCATGGAAATTCCAGGTAGGGACCATGAACCAAAACAGGTATGCCAGGTTATTATTTGTACGAAACCTACATTATATACAGACTATATTATACACATTTGACAAAACGAAAGGCAGAATATCTTGCAAGTATGGAGAAAATGGGGAAACACAGCAGAATAGCCTTGATGACTCCCATCAAACTCAAATCATCTGCATAATTTGCAGAAGGAACAAAAATTAGCTCAACATTCGAAAAACTTTAATCAAATAAAAAGGTTTCTAAAATGAATTTATCACGAAAGGAGCGGAAGCATCATCATCTATGCCTTGCACAACAATCCACAGAGGAAAATATAAGCATGCTATGCTATGCACAACAACCCACACAATAATATCTGCATGCAAAATCTTCCAAAAGAATGAGATAATCAGGGACAGATGGCGCTTCCACAATTAAAAATACACGATAGAGGTCAGGCAAAACATAATCAGGTCCAAGGAACCATATCACGGTTTTTGATGCCAGCTATTTATTTAAATCTAAAATAAGTGATCCAAAGACCAGACTGTAGTTAGCTACCATAAGAAAACATTGATTTCCTCAGATGATAGACTTAGATAAAGAAAAAGGGTTGGGGAGAGAGAGGTTCAAAACCAAAAGAACCAGATGTTCTCTTTCTTCAAACAGATTATCTTATATCTAGACTATTGAAGAACAGTTGGACTATCCACTTCACATTCACCTGCACGCTTGAGGTGGAAGTGCCTATGCATGACCAGTACATATCTTTATGCAGCAGAATCCACCCCAAAGTATCCCTTAAAAACTTCAAAAAAAAAGACGGAAAAAAAGAGAGGAAAGGAGGGAAAAGGATCCTGCAGGAATTCTGAAATTACAACCCAAGCTGAAGTACAAAGGCATGTATAGATATGTACTGGAAAGAGAAAAGAGAGCTGCCTAACTGTGAATAGGGATCCGAATACTCATCAATGAACTAATGCAGCCTAGTGCTGAATGCAGACCAAAGAGACGAAATAATTTACAGAGGGAAAATTAAGTATATGCAATAAATCATATACAAAAGCATTACCATCTTAGCTGCATTTCTGTTTTTCAGCATCAATATAGCTGCCTCAGCAAAAGCCTGTGCTGCTTCTGCATCAGCTTCTGCAGCCTCTGCCTCCCTTGCTGCTTCTTCAGCTTCCGCCATTGCCGCTTCTGCCTCTGCAACTGCTTGAGCAGCAGCTGCTGCAGCCTCCTGTGCCGTCAAGTTTCTCATCCGTGCCAATTCAGCGTCAACTTGAGATTTTGTAAGGGGTTTGACATCATCCTTTTCTAATCCGGAAGACTCCCTTCGCTTTCCATCAGGGAGCAACAAATTGGAGTTTTTTCCTAATGAAAAAGATGAACTAGGTGCTATCCTATACTTGCGCTTCACCTGTAAAGGCAGTAACAAGATTCACAAAGATTTGAAACAAGCCAGCATGACATAGTCCTATGGAAAAGTAATGAGAAATCTCCTTAAAAGAAAGGACCGACAGGTGACCGGCGAATGTCTTTCGTGCTACTGGCTGAGTAGATCATGAAAATCATTTAAAGAAAGTTCAACAGCTAATTATTCTGCCAAGAAACAGTTTAACCGCACTGAGCTACAAATCCAAACTTTTTTTTTTTGCTAGATAAATCCAAACTTTTTTACTATATAAGTACCTGTCTGTTATTGCCCACAATTGGACAGTTTGATATGTGATATAGGCCCCAGCAAGTCAGAATCAAAGACATCTGGCATCTTTATGTATGTTGGAGAAAAGAGACCTATCTGGTTGAAGGAAAGGAACCTATCTGATTGGAGAAGAGCAACCTATCTGATATACTGGTACCAATAAACCTTATGTTTTTGTAGCTTAAAATGTATAGATATAATCAGATGAGCTTCACCATATTGTAGTGTATGCTTAATAATATCCACTGTCTATTTCGCAAGATATTGGAAAGGTGAGTTACCTTAATCAATTTCCCACTTGCTGTTAATGCCTTCAGTTTTGCAGACAACAATCGTTTGAAATCTGGAGGAGGCCAATATTGATCCTACATGAATCAGATAGACAAAATTCTGAGCCATCCATAAGAAACTAGAAGAAGGTTCAAACAACACCTTCATTTTCATGTCAGAGTTCCCAGAATTTTACATTTAATGCATGATTACCAGCCTTCTCCAAATTAAGATGATCTCCATTCTTGATAATGCGACAACAAAAAACAAGTAAAGGACATGCCTTTACTGCTTTTAGCTTACACGTCCTTTATCATTAACTTACACATATATCCCATCATTATAAAAATAGTAAAGCTAAGCACGTAATGGCATAACTCTGACCCAATTCCCTTTTCTTGAAACCATAACCAAAAAGGAAAGGAGAAAAAATTGTCCTACATAAAAACAGGTATACAATTGATGTTCTCGAAAAAAGAATGAATTCACATCCATTTTTACAATAAGATAAGACGAAAATTTTAAGTTAAATGAAAGGATGCACATACACATTTTATAGGAATCATAAAAAGTTGCAGGAATCAATTCTCAAAAACAAACCCACTCAGCACTGACAAGATGGGGGAGTACACTGAATAAAACACAAAGTCAGCAAGCCTAAAAAGTGATTATATTCCAAGGTACACAACTATTAAAAAAATGAAAATATCATAAAGAGCCCATATTCCCTTAATAAATGCTCTAACAAATTTCCAAGCACAAAATATAAAACTAAATATACCTAAAAGCAGATTGACTTTTAGAGAGAACATGCAAGTACCTATCAGGATTAAATCGGTTGATCCAAAACTAGTTGCAGTCTCAACAAGACATTTTAAACACAAGAATTGTAACATACTAAAGAAAAGTATAGAATTTCTATTTACTTATTTATTTGTTTGTCTTAAGCCAGTTACATAAGAAAACTGTTTTAAGATGACAAAGACAATTACAAACAGATACATGCCTTAAAGAACCTGTGCAATGAGTATTTCTATAGTTATTCCAGAAGGTAAAAATAAGTGGGCTCATTACTCATAGGAACCATGTGAAGTCCAGAAGGCCCTCCTAAAATCTTCAGCAATATATATACCAAGAGAGAGAGGGGGAGAGAGAGAGAGAGAGAGAATGTTCATGACTCTATGTGATTATACCATCAATTTTTACTCATTATGGGCTGACCTAATCAGAAAAGGAGTTATGAGAAAGGATGGAAAAGAAATACTGTTCTCCTTAATCCCACTAATCTTGTTATCAAAAATTTCTTCTCTCTCTCTCTCTCTCTCTCTCGCGCGCGCGCAAGGAACCCATAACATGAGATAAGGAACTTGCAATTCTCTCTTCATATCCTACCACATTTAGTCTCAAAGCTTCCACGACATCGTATTTACTGTTCAATTAATTTTTTTCAAGACAAAGGCACCATGATATAAGGAAACCTGTAACCATCCTCTCCTAAAACATCCACCCATATAGAGTTGCCTTCTTAGTCCGACCATTTCTTAACAAGCACAAACAATTTCTTTTAATGTTTTTCCTTTAAATAAACAATTTTCCAAACCATTCCCTATTTCTTCACAAGCACAATTCCAGGCACGCACAGGGCTCTCTCTCTAAAGCCACAATTATTCCACATGCCAACATCCTAAAGTGAGAACATCTAAAATCTCCATATCCCAAATGTTTTCTGCAAGAGGAAAGAACCAAATGCTTCTTTACATATTCTCCATCTTCACATCCCCCCCCCACCCCCACAACTTCATTCTTTTTTATCTATTGCAAGACACATGGAGTCTGAGAAGAGTGCTTCTCCAAGGTTCCTTTATGGAGTTGTCAAACTTCGCATTCCACGACACAACTTTTCCAACCAAAAGCATCATAGAAATTATTAGTTTCTGAAGAATACAAATATATGGAGTTTTACTATCATCATTCTTCTTTACACTTAATGAGAACTATATCCTGCAAATAACAGCGTAAGACTTTTTCAATTTGTTGTTTCTTAGTCCTTACTTTCGGTACCCAAGTCTGAGTGAAAGAAATAAATCAAATATTGGCTTCATTAAGGTAGCATGCTATTCTGGTGATAGCTCTTGAACATTTTGTTCTGAGCGCATCTTCAGTGTCTCTTCTTTCTTTTGTGAAAGAATAGGGTTGGATTTTGCTTTGCACATAAACAAAACTTGGAAAGATACTGTCCAGTTATCAGTCAAATGGTTATATGGTAACAGCATAATCTTAACCTTCATTCATCCTTATCAACCAAATGGCCAGGACACCAAATGACTCTCAAATATCACTGCTTAACGGATGTTCTGAATTAATGTTTCAATCGTTATCAGTTCAAGTTTAACATGAGAGGCTTTTTTTTTCTTTTTGCTTTGAGTGTTGTGAGCTGTTATTGGATTCCTTTGGCTGGATTTTTAAACCTTGTTCTGAGCTTTTGGGGATTTTGGTGGTTTTGTCTCATTTTATTTTCTGGTTTCTGCCTGTTGGGAGCTCTTCGATATCCACTTCTTTTTCCTTTTTTTGCTCCTATCAAGTCCATTTTCTTAGTGAAATGAGAGTAAACTCCATCACTGGTTTTTCATAAAGGAAAGTGTGTTAGTCCCTTTTTTTTACTTATTGCATATTGTCAGATTAATGTTATTATTCCATGTATACTTTCCTGATCATGAACCTGTTCACCAATAATAGAATAACATCTTATCCTCTTTTTGGACCATGCTAATCAGGTTTTCTGGGTTGTAATTCTGCATAAGATCATTACACATCAACAATGTCATGAAAAAAGGATACATGCCTTAATCAGTAGTTGTGGATTAAGTAGCTACTGCATCATCATGGAATGTATGGTGCCCCCTAATTACATTCTATAATGAATATTCTCATCACAGTTTTTTCAAATTGTGGACTATGGACCAAGAAAATAATGAACTGTGCTAGTAAATTTCCGTTAGAGTTTTTATGATGCTGAAACACATAATTGCAACTTCATGAACAAATCTGCAGTCTAAGAGAATCCTTTGTCAAAAATCATCATTACATGCTTTAATCTAACATGCATCCTCTGCACACGGGGTACCAGTCATCATTTTGCTGTCAGGTCAAATTCAATAGCATATTTTCTGTTTCTCTTTAAAATATGGAGCCTAACAGGAATTCCTATTTTTTCAATTTGATGATTGTTTCACGGGATATAAGTTATAAACTTATAATTGGATTCACTGAAACTACAATTTGCTGTGCTATTTATTTGATGATTGTTTCATGGGATATATGTTATAATTCGATTCACTGAAAATACAATTTAAGCTGAAATTACATCAGTTTCGGCAAAGTTTCAACCAATTTTGGCATTTTTGGTCTGAAGTAACCAAAATTGTCATTTTCCAATATTTTTATCATTTGATAAGTATATATGTTTAAAATTTTCTAATATTTTCTGGAAATATCAATAATATTCAATATCACATTAATGATTAATCAAAGAGTCCAATGATCCAATCTATGTTACCCTAGGCTAAGCGTGTTAATATGTAGTAGGCAACATGTGATCATAATGTGCATCTTTATACTTTATTAGTTACAGAACATTACATGACTCTACCATTCTTCTTTTCTTACTTATAGGTTTTTTTTTGAATAAAATAATATATTATAATAAAAAAATAAAATAAAATAGGTTTGTAGTTAGATGGATATTTGCTTGCTTAGATTGGTTATTGAGATGAAATAAAAATTCAATACTCTAGAATTTTTCCTTGTATATGGGTTATTAAAATAAAATATAACGAAATATGCTTGGACAAAAGGTTCAATTAAATATAATATTTAGAACAAATGAGAAAAATTACAAAAAATAGAGAAAACATAAACTAGAAATTACAGAAAAATTAACATATTTAATATATTATGCTTTAACATAGTTTAGTTTCGATCTAAAACTACCTAAAGGTCCCCAACTACACAAACTATGTTCCTTAATAACTGAAAAGCAAATAGAATGATGTGACATTTTTTTAATTTTTTTCTATTTTTTTCTCAATCTTTTTGAACAAAACTCCTAAAGTCAGTGAGAATCTGTCGACACTTTTCCAAGGCACCAAAAACAAGAATCTATCCAGAGGACTAAAACCGAAAGGGAGAACCAGTTTAGAACCTTGATGTAAGAACTAATTAGTACAAAACTTTAGAAGGTCATAAACAATGATGTGCACATTCCAAGTAAAGCATTATTCAAAGTCAATTGTCAAGAAGGCTTCTATCTAAAATTCAATCTTCCAAAAAAGGAACCTTTCAATTGAATTCAGTTATTGTGGACGGTTGATGACATAAGGTGTAAAGCCTTCTTTTTCAAGGGTTAAAAACTCATTTCCAAATAAGCTAAATGCACATTAGGCTTTAAGGCATTAGCCTTTGAGAACCCTACAACGAGCCAAGTTTGATGAGATTAGATTTGGAATTGTTAATTTCAGAATGAAAGGTTTATCACTTTTTCTCCTCTACGAAGTTTTTTCCCATTTTTCCCCTTTTGAACTCCATATGTCTTATACTTGGCAAATGAGGAGGATCCATAAAACCAAACCTACATAGTTGGGAAAATGCTTGATGATTAAAATTATGATTATGAACTACTTATGTCCTATGAGTCCCAGTATTATCTTATCCAAGGGCAAGCACAAAGAAGCCCGAGACATACAAGCAGTCAGAAATGAGGACCATCTGGGAAGGTTTCATGCACATTCCAGTAATCCCAGATATCATGAAGAAAGCAAAAGACAAGGGGAAGACACTGCTTCTATCTAAAAGGAAGGATAAGAAGACACTGCAGCAAGCAAGGTAGCCCGACCCGTTTGTGTACACAAGGGCTATCAAATGAGTGAGCTGCTTGCAAGCAGTTTGTGTGTGGCTTGAAATTCAGCTTTGGTTCAGCTTGCTCAATTAATAAATGAGCCAAGATAGAGCCAGGTTTGTCTCCCTCATGATCGCTCAATTAAACTTGAAATAGAATTAACAATTAATTTACACATAAAAATTTGTTTTGTATTATACTCATTAAATAATAAGTATACGTAAAAAAAATGTATTTTAACTCTGATGTCGAGAAATAAACAGAAGAAATTAGCTCAGATATATATAATAAAAACCATGCAGGACATCATGCTCTAACCAGATAATTTAAATGAGCTCTTTGTAAGAAGTTCAAATTTGGCTCAGAATCAAATGAGTTGGCATGGGTTTGGCTTAACTACAAAATGAGCCAAGCTTGAGATAGGCCTAGCTTGTTCAAGCTCGATTTGTCTATACCCCTACGTGGACATGTTTACACATGTATACACATAATATCTGTTCTTAATTAACTGATACGTCAAGTGATCAAAATAATTTTGTTTTAAAGATTTAACTTTCCTCCCTTTAAATAAAATCACTTTTTCAGTTCTACATACATACAAATGTGCAGATTTTACTAGCAATGCATGAAAATATGTTCTCTTAAATTCAGGTGCAGCAAGAATGGTTAAACAAACTTGACAATTTCAACCAGTTTCATTCACAAAAAATAAAATAAAATAAAAAGTTTCAAAAGTTGAATAAGCTCCTAGTATTAATAAAATCAGCAAATAAAAAATTATCAGTATATTAATTGTCAATCATACAAAGAACTGCAACAAGAAAAGATAGGCTAAGGTTTTGATTGTACATGTTCTTTAAAGCAAAACAACTGAGAAAGTTTAACCACGGTAGGAATTCACCTCTATATACATGGCAATGTCTGTCTTGTCAGACCCAGAAGGCTCCTTCAACGTTGTTATAGCTTCCAATATAAGATTTTCTAGCCTACATACATCAAAACAAAATGAAATAAGATAAGAATAGAACCAAGTAGGTAGCATGGACAGGTAGAAGCAATAATTGCAAAATCCAAGGCACATCTTACGTGAAACTTTCAACATAAGATTAACTGTCTAGGAAGAGGAGAATCAATATTAAATTTGCTATAGTGAGAAGAAAAAAGTATAGATAAAACAAGCATGGAAGCATGGAATAAAGTCAACATTCTGAGGACTAATAAATTTCTGTCGTTTTGCCATTGCTGTTGCTGCTGATCTAAATAACAAAAATAATGATACCGAGCTATTTGCTGCCCTTGCGGATCTTCTTTACTCATAAGAAATAAATATAACAAAAAAAGGGGATCTAAACTGGCTTGCAATAAAATTTTTCCATTCAAATTTGATGAAGTTATGAAACAGGCATGCAAGCAAGAAAGGCCACCAGAACAAGTGATATCTAAATCCTCATATACATAGAAATAGATTTTTTAATAATTTCTTACCCCAAAACAAACTAAACAAGCAGTAGCACTGCCGACCAAAACCAAAAAGTATCCATAATCATCACATTCAAAAAAACTGCAGCCTTTCTCGACAGTAGTGTCCAAGCTAATAGCACAGCATGCCATCGATAAAACTAAGCTACTGACATATTTAAGAATTAATACAAAATGCATGGATTTAACAAGAACTTCCATCAAGATTGATCAGTGTTCTCTTCTGAATATTGATCATCATGATCTCAAATGAAAAACCATGTAAACTTAATCAGAACGAGAAAGCTTTATCCATCTAAAGACATCTTTACAAGCATTCACCCTTAGTACCGTCCGGATGCATACAAGTAAACACACGTATATTCATGTGAACTTAAGATAATATTTTGACAACTAATCTTCAGACAGATGTCAAGCATCTGGCTAAGGACCAAAATCCATGTACTTACTGTAGGCTTACTGCCAGAATTAACAATAATGCTAAGTAGAAGCTACAGAGATGCCATCAAACTTCTATTTTCAAATTGATGTCACCGTGACAATATAGAGACAGACTCAGAATTGAAGGCAATTACTGCAGCATGGTTTGGTGGCTGCCTGAGAGAAGGCTTACGAAATAGAATACTCATATACTTAAAGCAACATATATTAAGTCTGGCCTGCTTTACTCTCAAACATTCTAAACTTCACAACATTGCATGACTTATTTCATTTATAAATTTTTCTTTGCATCATAAAGTCATGCATCCCCCAAGCAGACCATGTGACTTCATCCAACATGCTCTTATTGTATTAGATATATCTTCATCCCCCCTCCTTACTGTTTTGGTATAATAGATCCAAAATAAGAAAGATGATCATGATATGACATCTTTCTGATTTAAAAGAATCACTTCAACTAATATGGATTAGTTAGATAGCATCAGGCATGTCCAGATTAGTCTTGGGTGTTAAGATTCAATATATGTAACATTATTTGCATTTTGGAAGAATAGATTAGGGTGCAAAAGTCAACACTGTCAAAGGGCATAACTTCCTTGACTGATTTTATTTTCTGCTTTGTTTGCTTAAGAATTAAGAAGAGTAGTTCAGATGAAGAATTCACATGCCTTGAAGTTAACTCTAGAAATTTCTTAAAAGTTTATTGAAATTTTAACAGTTCACTTTTCCTTCTTGAAGCTGAGAATTGTATGTCATCAAAACAGTATGCTTATCCCACAAGCCGTAGAACAAGAGGAATGAAATTTGTCAAGCTGGCCAGCCTTACTCCATCAAAGTGTCAGACTCATAAAGAAATCAAAATAAGTACATGCACTACATAACACAACCATGCTCCCCAATTTAATCATTCTTAAGCACCAATTTTAATGGACAACTCATTTGCAAAACCATTTAAAATCACATTCCGTATGCTCCATTTTGTTCTATTGGTTTTGATGACCTTGTCTTTTAGTATTTTCTCTGCAGATCCAACTGGGTATTTAAACTTATCCTCATTTCATCAATACATACTATATCACAAATAACATACCTATTTGTACATTGTTAAGGGGTTGTTTGGATGTCAAGCTTTATATGTCACTTTTTCACAAAACAGGTTTTATTGCTGAATTTCATACAAGCATGTTTATATATGCAAATCCCGTTTTGTAAATTTAGCTACTTAGCTATATTTTCATTAAAACAAAGTTTAACAGTAGCTCTTTGTTAAGAAGTTGTTTGGTTATTCAAATTTACTATGGGTTTTAAAGGTATAGCCACCATTGGTTTGCATAAACCTCCCTCCTGCTACATTATAATATTGCAAATGATGACTTAAAAATGAACCGAGTTGATTAATATATGAGAAACCAACTTATTTATTAACTAAAGAAAGATTAAGATGATTAAGTCAAAGATTTAGATGAAAGATAATAGGTTAACTTCAATGGCAGACAAAGTAAAATATGGAAACTGTCTTCTCAAAGCTTGAAAATCTGGAAAGCATAAAAAAGCCAAAGTTTTGTTTTTGGAGGGGAGCTGGAAAGAAGGGAAGTGTGAACCACACCCAAGCTTCCATTCGTGGAAGTAATGAAAGAAAGAAAACACGTAACAGAAAATAGTAAGAGAGAAAGACAATCAAAAGAAGCATATTTCATGAACCCAACCACTAAATATTTCACAAGGATTAAAACCAGAACCGCTAATACATACTTCACACACTTCAAAACTTAGTCCTAAGTACATACTTCATAGATGTCAACCCCTTTCCCCCAAGTACACAGTTTATAGAGATCAAACTGCTTAATCTTCACAAAGAGGCTGGCGTGGTGTTTCGAGCATAAGAAGGAACGGCGAATTCTCTGATGGGAGATATGGATAAGCTTGTGCTAGGGAGGAAGGGATTTGGGAGAAGGAAGGGCTTGAGAGGGGAGGGAAGGATATTGTGTGGATAAGAAAAGAAGTCGCACATTATTGAGAGTAAATAAATCCATTTGATAAAATCTCATTTTCTGAAAAAGAGGATCCCCAGGTTCTTCATAAAACTCAAATTTTTGCAATTTACTAATTACCAAGTAAACAGAATATGAGTTTTATTATTCCAACCACAAAAATTGTTTCAAGTAAAACTCTCTTTCTAGTAGGTTTTGGATATACAGGTTGTATCAAAACTGTACATCCAAACAACCCCTAGATTTTTATCATAAATCCATTTATGACCAGTGTGAAGAGGTTAAGAGTTAGCATTAATCCAAGTTGTATTTTATCTATTGAAATTTACCTATAAATAACTTTGTCACTTAGCTAACATAGATGATGCAATAAAATCCGCAATAAAATCTGCAATGTTGTGCATCATCTTTATTGTTATATGTGCAGCATAACACTTATTTAATCACTTGAACACTTTCCTAACTTTCAAGGTCTAATTAAGTAACCTAGTTATCCAAATTAACCTAATTTATCTCGTGATTTGCCAAAACTCAGCTGATATTTCATCTTTCTCTTACCCTTCTATGGCATTTTCAAAGCCAACTCAATTTCAATGTTCAATGAGTGAACCACCTCTCTGCCTCATCTATCTTTATGTTTCTAGGAATAAAACTACTACTATTTCTATCAGATCATTAGCTTTTTTTTATCAAACTTATATAATATATAATCATGCCACTTAGATAAGGATGCAAGGAAATCACTTACCACTTCCTGCAAATGGCAATCACCTTAATCTTTCTCATAATTAAACAATTAAAACAAACTATTTTTAATTATTGTAATGCAAAAACCAAGGTTTACCAAACCGAGCCAAACTGTCTGGTTCGGTCCGTACCAAGCTGACCCAATGGAGGACCGTGTCGGTTCACCTCTTTTATTTGGGATTGGTCCGAAACCGGCTGGAACCAGTCTAAACCGACTGGTTTCGTGCAAAACTGGTGTGAACCATCCAGTTCACACCGAGTCGGGCCGATTCCGAACCGCCCCCCTCCCCCTCTCCTTTTGTTATAAAGGACCATTGGGAAGACCCGAGAAGTTTCTTAGGCCTTTCCAACATTCTTTGAATAGTTACCCCCTTCCCCATGGCGACAGTTACACAAATTTAGCATGATTGAAGGAGGATCCAACCCTAAAAAAGGTATGCTTCCACTTTCCTATCTCATTTCCTCTCTTTTTTGGGGGGGGGGGCCTCCAAAATATAGCTCGCAATATTCCACGCATCCTTCCAGCTGATCAACCACAGCGACATGGGTCACTGGGGAGCCAATCATCACATGACTCCTTATCCAAGACATCCTCTCAGAGATATGATCGAGAGATGCTTAGACGAGGTCACTACGCTATCCGATCAATTGGTCAAAAGGGCAACATCCATCCTTCCAACATAGCCAGGCAAAAAGGGGCACGAAGAGTAAGCAGGCAGAGAGGGGCACGAAGGATAAACAGGCAGAGAGAAACACGAAAGGTAAGCAAGCAGTTGCTTAGCACACCAAAAAAGAAAAAGAAACGGCACTTGCAGCCCCCGTGCAGAGTGTGGAAGAGAAACCAGTTCACTCAGATTTAGAAACCAAGAGAAACAGCGATGATAGTTCTGATAGTCATAGATCTGCTGATCAGAAAGAGAGTGGAGGACATGAGACCACCGTATATGAGACAGCCGCAGGATGGTCTAAGATTCACCGGTAAGTCCTAGTTTACTCATGCAGCACAAGATAGGAACCACAATGCAAAGGATACGATTGCATATAAGAGATGGGCTCCTCAAGGTCATTCAGAAGGACATGATGCAGCTGCAAATGACCTCGCACATAGAGTAGGATCTATGGAGTATCATATTTCGAGTCATATACTGGATTCTATTATTTGCAGCCATAGGCAGTCTGTAATCTATACGGATACGAATATGGATATGATGCATCTGAGGCATCGTCTTCCAGTGGCTACCATCCTATGCAGTCCGGAGCATCTTATGAGTCAGATTTTGCTGTTGGTATATTCGGATGGACACCTCCACAATCATATTATCAGCCAGACGACACCTCTCAGAGCCAGAGCTTCAGCAAGAGATCCGAAAGTGTTTATAATCCAAAATGTGTTCCTTATGAAATGAACATACAAGACTACAACGCCATTTAGTTAGACAGGCATCACCATTCGACGAGATTTTAGGTATCGGTATGCATGTTGTACTTTAAATATATATAATTGATTGTATTATTTTATATTTTCTACCTCACTAGTTGATTTTACGATATTTCATGTTGCTTCTTGTAGCATACAACATCTCACTAATTATTTATGTTTTGTATCACTTGAAAACAGTAATATGCATCATTTAGGTTAAACCGAGAACATATAAACATCAAAAAAACATCAAATTATACTTAAGATCATTAAAAAAGTTAAAAGTAATTGATTACTAGTTAATCAAACCTGAAAAAATTAAAAAACAATGGGCGTGCCAGTTCAAAAACAGCATGCCCAAGCATACCGTGTGTCGG